>NC_030854.1:3351702-3378011 GCF_000208745.1 Theobroma cacao
TGCTTGATGTATTGCATGATATCATGATACCACGACTTACCATCAACCTCTTCTTCAACATTCAAGCAGTGTGCGGAGGCTTCACGGACTTCTAAATCAAAAGGGCGTACATCAGCCGCCTCTTTTATTTTGAACATCGCTGCGAGGGTGGCCAAAGCATCAGCAATCTGATTCTCTTCTCGAGGCAAATGGTTGAAGCTGATTTCTTTGAACTGTTTGCTTAATTCTGTAACCAGCTTTTTATATGGAACTAGTTTAGAATCTCTAGTTTCCCATTCGCCTCTCATTTGACATATCACTAAAGCCAAATCTCCGTAAACATCTATCGCGTCAGCCTTCATCTCAATTGCTGCTTGCAATCCCATTACCAATGCCTCATACTCCGCCATATTGTTAATACAATTGAAATTCAATCTCGCTGTGGCTGGATAGTACTTTCCATTTGGAGAAATCAACACTGCCCCAATTTCGTGCCCCAAAGCATTGGATGCTCCATCAAAATACACCTTCCATGGATTAAGTTCATTGGGACCAACCTCTTCTATATGCAAGACGGCCATCAAATCTTCATCTGGAAAATCGAAACTTACAGATTCATAATCTTCATTAGCTCGATCTGCAAGGAAATCGGCGATGACGCTCCCTTTGATTGATTTTTGAGACACATATACAATGTCATACTCAGACAATAGCACTTGCCATCGAGCTATTCTTCCAGACAGGCAGGGTTTTTCAAAAATATACTTGATGGGATCTAATTTTGCCACCAACCACGTTGTGTGATACAACATATACTGTCGGAGCCTCTGGGCGGTCCATGCTAGCGCACAACACATCTTTTCGAGCGCAGAATATTTGGACTCATACTCCAGAAATTTCTTGCTCAAGTAATATACGGCTCGTTCTTTCTTCCCAGTTTCATCATTTTGTCCCAATACACACCCCATAGAATTCTTGTTCACAGTCAAATACAAAATAAGAGGTTTTCCGACCTTCGGTGGCACCAACACCGGTGGATTTGTAAGATATTCTTTGATTTTATCAAAGGCTATTTGACATTCTTCATTCCACTCTCCTGGGTCTCGTTTCCGAAGCAGCTTGAAGATTGGATCACATTTGCAGGTGAGTTGGGATATAAATTGAGCAATGTAATTCAACCTCCATAAAAATCCTCTCACTTCTTTTTGCGTTTTGGGAGGTGGTAGCTCTTGAATAGCTCGTATTTTATCCGGGTCCACTTCAATTCCTTTTCACTTACTATAAACCCCAACAATTTCCCAGAAGTTACACCGAAAGTGCACTTTGCAGGATTCAACTTGAGTTGGAACTTTCGCAATCTCTCGAACAGTTTCTTGAGATTAACAGTATGATCCCTTTCTGTATAAGATTTTGCAATCATGTCATCCACATATACTTCTATCTCTTTATGCATCATATCGTGAAACAAAGCTACCATTGCCCTCTAGTAGGTGGCGCCTGCATTCTTTAATCCAAATGGCATTACTTTGTAACAAAACGTTCTCCACATGGTTACGAACGTTGTTTTTTCCATATCTTCGGGTGCCATCTTAATCTGATTGTAACCAGAAAAGCCATCCATGAATGAGAACAAAGCATGTTTTGCTGTGTTGTCCACAAGAGTATCAATATGTGGCAAAGGGAAGTTATCTTTCGGACTCGCTCTGTTCAAATCTCTATAATCGACGCACATTCGAACTTTTTCGTCCTTCTTAGGAACTGAAACTACATTAGCCACCCATTCAGGGTACTTTGCCACCTCTAAAAATCCAGCATCGAATTGCTTTTTTACTTCCTCTTTAATCTTCAGCAACATTTTTGGCTTCATCCTTCTCAACTTCTGTTTAATAGGCTTGCAATCTGGTCCCATAGGTAACCTGTGGACAACAATGTTAGTATTAAGACCTGGCATGTCCTGATATGACCAAGCAAACACGTCCACATATTCACGGAGCAATTCTTCTAGCTTCTGCCGTTCATCGGATGACAGCGAGGTGCCAATCTTAACCTCTTTCTTCTCTTCCCCATTTCCGAGGTTAATCATTTCTATGAGTTCCTGATGAGGTAAAATCTCCTTTTCTTCTTGTTCCAACATTCTCGACAAATCAGGGGGTAAGCTATAGTCATCCACCTCCTCTTCATTTTTCAATTCATCAATGTTCGGAATTATCTCAAAATCGATATTCAAATCGTTGTCTAGATTGTCTTCGTGTTCATTATTTAAAGACCTGCAAATGGGTAAAGTTGGACGGGTGTATGGGCAAGTATTTATTGGCTAAAAGAATGGATGAAAGGAAATATGCAAAAAGATTAATGAATTATGAAACACATTATGCATTGTCATTTATTCAAATGATGAAGGTAACAGAAAGCCCTACTTAAATAGGAAATTACTCTTAACACCCTTGGGCATATGCATTTAGATAAAATTGTTCATTACATTTCGGAAGACTTAAAGATGATGGGCAATTTCGTGGCTGTCCAATTGCTTAGCTCCTCTCCTGGTCGTACTGGATACACCATAGGGATCTTCTCGTGAGGTTCTTCATCTCCGATCATATGGGTTGATAGCTCATCAAATATTCGTAAAACCTGATTGACCTTTGGTGGTGCTTCGGGATGAATGAAACCTGCAGAGCGAAAAGTCTCATATAAGTGTGGGATTGTCCGTTCCCCGAATTCTTCTCCTTTTCCCTCAAGTTGAGCCATCATTTTAATCTTCTTTTGAGCTGTCAGTTTCTTTCTCTCTTCTTTGGTAGGCTTGTACCCCAAACCAAACCTTTCTTCATTCTTCATTGGAGTTAGAGGACGGTTAATTCCTTGTAAATTCTTTCTTAACCCCAAACCAGCACGGCATCCTTTACCCACAGTCTGCTTAACTCCCATTTTAGTGGCTACTGACAAACGAGGGGTCGGTATCACTTTTCTTTCCCCCACATAAGTAGCATTAACAAATTCAAAAGATCTGAAAGAGCATTCTGGGACTTCTTCCGTTGCTTCTACATAAGGAGCAGATGATGGTTGAATAGCTAGTATGTCTTCCTCCGCACATACACTTATCAGTTGGCCTTCAGCTATGAATTTAACTTTTTGATGAAGGGAAGATGGTATGGCTCCAGCCATATGAATCCATGGACGCCCTAACAAGCAATTGTATGACGGGGCAATGTCCATGACTTGAAATTGGACCTCAAAAATGCAAGGGCCAATTTTTATCGGTAGTTCAATGTCCCCTACCACCTCCCTTGTGGTCCGGTCGAAAGCCCTTACAACCATGCGGCTGGTTCTCATATATGACACATCTACTGGCAACTTGGTTAAAGTAGAACGAGGCATGAAATTTAAAGCTGAACCATTATCGACCAAGACCCTAGGTACGATATGGTCCTTGCATTTGACGGTAATGTGCAGCACTTTGTTACTTTCTCGACTACCCGATGGTATTTCTTCATCATTAAAGGCAATGAAGTTCCCCACTGTAATGTTCCCCACGATGTGGTCTAACTTTTCCACTGATATATCTTATGCCACATAAGCTTGGTTCAAGACTTTGAGCAGTGCGTTCCTGTGTGCTTCCGAATTCAACAGTAAGGACAACAGCGAGATGCGAGCGGGCATCTTGATCAATTGTTCTACCACGTTGTATTCACTGTGTTTGATAAACTTGAGAAATTCACCTGCTTCTTTCTCGGTAACAGGATTTTTGACTTCATTGTTCGGAGCAACTACGGATTCGTCAACTTGATCCTTGGAAAAGGTATCTGCTTTCTTTAGGCCTCCCTCTCCCTATGCTGATTTCCCTTTTCCAACTCTTTCCGCTATCTTAGGGGAATAACATCGCCCACTTCGCGTTATACCCCCCACACCAGTTAGATCTTCAGGAGATGCTTGGGGGGCGGATGAAGCTGTGCTCAAAATATTACACTCATAATTCCATGGGACAGCCTTATCGCTCTTGTAAGGGAATGGGCTGGGGACTTCGATGGTAATACCACTTCTGATCATAGTTGGGGATGTATCATTCATCGGGCTTCTATTTTCTTCGTAGAAGATAGTGAGAGGTTTAGGTTTGTTCCCCCCGAATGAACTTGATGCCACTTCAGCTGGGGTGTCTCCATTTATGGTTCCGACCAAATTCTCTTCAGCTTCTTCATAAAACTCAATTACCGATGAATCCATCAATTCTTGCAACTTACGACGAAAGCTATCACAATTTTGAATGGAATGCTCAATTGCCCCCATATGAAATTTGCAAGAGCGAGCGAGATCATGCCCCAATTCCTTTATGTCGATGGGTTCTGGAGTGATGGCATTTATCTTGGACAACGCCTCAAACACTTTATCCATCGGCGTTTGAATCTCATCAATACCCTTTTTCACCCTTCGAATCATCCCTTCATGTATGGCATTCACAGTCGGTCTTCCATGATTAGGTAACGGGTTCCCATCAACACTCGAACTGTCTTTTTTGGCAAAATTTAAAAGCCCTGCCTTAATGAGCGCTTGAACTTTATGTTTTAAAGTAGTGCAATTCTCGGTGGAGTGCCCTTCAATTTTAAAATGGTAATCACAATGCGCATTCGGATCATACCATTTCGGGAAAGGTGGTCGGAGTGGTTCTAAAGGGGTTCGAGCAAGGAGTCGATTTTCTATGAGTTGTGGCAGCAATGTAGTGTAAGGGACTGGAATAGGATCAAACTTTGGTCTTTCTGGGGTAGTTTTAGGTCCTCTTTGACCATGGCCAGGATTATTGGTTGAAGCTACCGGTCTTGGTGGTGGAGTTTGTGGAAGAACATTGGTTTGAAATGTTGGTTGCGGGACGGGTTGGTACACATATGGGTTTTGTGTGATGTTGCCTATGTGCGGATAGAAGGGTTGGTATGGAGGGTACGGGTAATATGGGTTAAAGTTGTGGGCTTGTTGGCTGTCGTGAGCGACTGCTTGCACATCCCCTTCTTTCTTCTTGGGCGTACTCCCTTTCTTTGAGCTGGCAACTTCATGCCCTTCAATTTTTCCGCTTTTGATAGCTCCTTCTATTATTTCTCCCGATAAGACCAAATCTGCAAAGTTTTTCGTGGCATTGCCGATCAAGCGCTCATAGAATGGAGCTCGGAGGGTATTTATGAACAAAACAGTCATCTCCTTATCAGTGAGAGGTGGCTGAACTTGCGCTGCTGTATCTCTCCACCTTTGGGCATATTCCTTGAAGTTCTCGCTTTGCTTCTTCTCCATAGTTTGTAATGACAACCGATCAGGGGCTAATTCAGCCACATGCTTGTATTGGGCTATGAAGGCTCTTGCTAAGTCTTTCCAAGTCTTAATACGGTTTCGATCTAGCTGTACGTACCACCGAGCAGCTGACCCAGTCAAGCTGTCTTGGAAAAAATGGATCAGTAACTTATCATCGTGAGACTGTGCAGCCATCTTCCGACAATACATGGTAATATGTGCCATGGGACATTTTGTTCCGTCATATTTTTCAAATTCCGGAACCTTGAACTTGGCAGGGATCAATACATCCGGCACTAAGCATAGCTCGGTTGCGTCCATGGTACCAAACCTATCAACTCCCTCGATAGCACGAAGACGTTCTTCCAACAGATCATACTTTTTCTGGTCTTTTTCATTTTCCCCTGTTTGTGACGAGTCCTTTCTTAGTTTTTCTTGCTCCTTCGGATCGTCTAAATCTGGGACATTTATTGGTTCAGCAGGATTTATCCCAGAATATGGCCCAAATTGCCCCTGAATCGGTTGATGGCCTAGCGGGGGTGGTGCATTGTAATAGACGGGTGGGATCACTTGAGGGTGGACCCTTTGAGAGGTTTGGGCATGTGGTGGAGTGAACCCTGGGGGATAGGGTGGATCTTCCCTTTGGTTTCCACTGTCTTGTGCTGGTGGGTTTTCTGACGGAGCTGGCTCTTCGATCGCTCTTTTTCCTTTACTGAGACTCATCATTAATTCCATCATCTTTGCTAACTGTTCTCTCATTTCTTCCTGAGCTCTTTCCATTCTGTCCATTCGCTCTCTTTGTTCTTCTTCCATGATCCTTGCTCGTTGACGCGTATTATGAACACGTTGATCACTTGGCTTAGGTGGTCGAGCTATTTTGGAACCTTATTATTGATCATAAACATGAATTAGATGCGTATTTGATGCATGAGTGAACCCATTATCTTTATTTTTAAATGAAAATACTTATTGCCATGAAATGATGATTTATGCATGTATGAATGATTATGTACTAAAAGTATTCATCACATGACACCCAACAACAAAAGTCATCCATTGCATAAGATATTTGTCTTAGATTACAACTCAAAGGCCATCTAGAAATATTCGCCAATCTTATTATAATGGCTATACACCTCATCTAAATACTTGATCAACTGTTGCTCTTGTTTTCCAACTGGAAAGATCTGGCTTCTTAATATGTCCGTCTTCCAAGCCATGCTTCTCGCCTTGTAAGCCACCTCCCTCATTTGCCAAACCAAGTAATCCATCTGGTTGTACTTCTCTGTATAAGCTTGTCTGTAAGATTCACCCCATTCTTGGATTCTGGTGCTCTGTTGCTTGAGGCGCTCATATTCCTGTTGATAAGTCGTCATGACCCCTTCGAGCTCTTCATACTCCTGTCTTAGTAATTGGATGGACTCTTGTTGGAATCGCACTTGTCTTCTTAACCCATCATTGTGCGTTTGAAGTTCATTGCCTCGATTTTCTCTCACCTGTATTTCCCTTTGAAGTTCACTGGTTGTGGCAGAAAACTTATCATTCAGGCTCTCATACTTCCCTTCCATTTTCCGGACTTTCTTTCTTTGCTCACTTACTTCTCTTTTCATTTTCTCACACTCTTTTTGGAGGTCTTCATACCGTTGCTTCCAACTGGCATTTTCAGCTTCGGACTTCTTTCGAGCCAACTCACTTTCGAGCAAAGCGTCTCGTGGTTCTGGATCAACTGGGCCACGTAGTGCATCTTCTTTCGGATATACCACATCCTTAACTCGTTGGTCATGCCATATCTGATATCCGGTAGTCACTTCATCGGTGTACCTCCCTTGATCAACTCGGCTAGTTTTCTTCCAAGCTTGCGCAATTTCCTCGATCCTTTTCAGAAAACCCGGCTCTCCATAAGCAAACTCTAAAGTATTAAGTCGGTGTGTCATCGGTACAAACTGTTCTGACCCAAATTGTCTTCTCACCATAATTGGGGCGTAACTGATGGCTCCCCATGGCCCCATTAACGGTACCCAAGGTTCGTTTCCACATTTGTACAAGACCGGGTGATGCGGCATCCACGGAGCTCTCCATGTCACTTCCACACTCATGAGTTCCCGAAATCTAGAGATCCATTGCTCCTTAGTCCTATTTTCTGGCCATTCACTCTCACAAAATTCTCTGATAGGGGCGGTTTGCGGATGAAATGGCTTTCTGAACTTATCGACCTTGCATTCAAAGTGACTCACTATCCAGATGGAAAGAAGCTGTGCGCATCCCACAAATCGTCCCTCACCTTTTCTTCGACAGTAATTCAGTGATCTGAGAGTTTCCGCTAGAATAGAAGGCGAAGGATTGGCCTTGTTGACGACTTGCTCGAAGAAGTCTATAATTCCGACTTCTATATGTCCCAAAACTTTGGGGAAGATCACTAGCCCATAAATTGCCAAGGCCATCACAAGCTGTCCTTGCTCGGTGTCCCGTTGCTTCATGATATAACTACGTAGAAAACTCCACGGGATACATTCATTGTCCCCTTTTTTCCTTAGGTTCTGATCAACTTCCGCCGAAGTAATACCCATCATCTTGGCTAACTTTCGCCTGTGTCCGGTCTTCTGTCCTCTCCAATATATCTTGTCCGGATTATCGAGATCGATTTGCAGGAGAGCCGAGTATTCTTCGATCGTGGGGACCATATCCACCTTATTGAACACGAAGCATCTATACGACGGATCCCAAAATTGCACAATGGCCTTCAACAACTGTTCATCTATCTGGACCTTAAGGAGTCGAGCAATGTGGCCATATTTCCTATCGAAATTTGCCCGAGTGGTAGCCCCCCACTTATCCCATATGTTGAGCAAATCGGTGAAGTCGTTCTGTTTGAGATCAAGGTGGACCCTATCAGGTAGTGATGAGAAGTGATCCTTTGACAAGCAATCTCCTTCACTTTGTTGGGTACTCGCCATATGCTGAGTCACTTGATAAATTCCATCGTAACTTGAGGATGGCCATGATGACTCCATGTATGCAACTGGATCTACTCTGTTAATGGTTGTCAGGTGACAAATACTTTTCCTATTATGATGCAAATATGCATATGACAAAAAATTCAAGTTAGCACTATAAACAAAAATTCCAAAAGATGAATGAAAGTAATTAGTAACCTGATACCTTTATTATTCGCGGAGAAGGATTTAGAACGAGGGGATTATGAAAATTCCTTCATGTGTACCTAGTCAAAAGGTATATTCTCACGGGTGAAGCTCTACCTAAGCAAAGGTGACTCTCGGTATTCTACATGCTGAGTTTGGGTTGAAAATAGAGCTAAAGGTTCCCAAATCGCTCCTCACTGTCGTCCACACGGACTAGTAAGGCACCCCGGTCCTCACCCATTACAGGCTTCAAACGGACTAGGTTCGATTTGAGTGGGAGTCTTCACTAGCCCATGCGGAGGTTATCACCTCACGAGAGCGTAGCTACTTAACTCCCTCCTAATTAAGGATAAAGCCCGGGTGGAAGGCTTATGCATGAATGCAAGATGTGTAGTGTGTGAGAAGGAATATACCGACCTTGGACCAATAATTTCACATTCCCCTTATCCTAAATTTCCCGCAATTATTAAAATAGTGAAGTAATAATAGCAAAATAAATAAATGCATTAAACAAAAATATGCAAAATTGATGCTAGGGAAAACAACAAATTATTCAAGGCTAAAGATAACTTATGATTAATTAATGGCTTGACTCTCGAAGTCCCCAGTGGAGTCGCCATCTGTCGTGACGTGCGGGTCCGGGAACCCGTCCGCCAGACGCGGGGCGAAAATTAAAATCGCAAGGTGTGGGAGTCGCCACCAATCTTTTTTATCTAGGTGTGATTGGTCACCTATTAACTCGATTCTTAATCGACGAAGCCCTAAATTAATTTTAGGTCCGTCGAAAGAACGAGAACTGGTCCACGTTTTTTAGAGATGGGTTCGGGAGTGCGATTACGCACGGAGAAGGGTTAGCACCTCCGTGACGCCCGTTCTACGAACGGTACCATTTAATCTTAAGTTATCTTAATATAGCCTTTTCTTAGTTTAATCCCTATTTTATTAATTAAATTTTTATTGAATTGTCAGACTGAGTTTTTCACTTGGTCTTACGTATGCATATGATGCAAGCGTAGAATGATGTCGTGACTTGTTTATTTTAAATGATGGAGTCGGTAATCTTTTATTGGAAAATTATTCGAAGACTATCCCAACGCTTTGGTGAAGTCTCGAAATTCTCCTCACCTAGAGATATCCCCGGAAGAACTCGTCTCTACGAGCTCCTCGGGGAAATCCCATCATCGGGATTCCCGCGCCATTTGCAAAATAAGAGTGGCATGCAATGACAGTATAAAATGATGGTATCTACATGCACGCGTTTATTGATTATTTAAAAATTTTGATTATTTGTTATTTATTATTTTTTTATTTATATATATACTTTATTTTTTGGTTATTTAAATCCATGTTTGTTGTTGGTCAATTTTTTTACTTGTTTACAAAGCTTATCTAAATAATTAATTAATTAACTTTTAAACGATTAATTTAACTTTGTTTAGTAATATTTATTTGAATTAACAAAATCTTTCTACATATATTATTTTCTAATAATGACTATTTGACTTAATGGGTTTTGAAATTTAGAGTTCAGATTTATCCCGACGCTTCGGTGAAAATCCGTCTCGAACTTCGTACCCGGAAAACATCCGCCCGAAAGAGGCAACTCTTTGCCCCCTTTTTGGCGGTAATACTCAAATATTTTCTTCCAATTATATTATTTATTATTATTATTTATTTATTTTTCATTTTATTATTATCATTTAATTTTTATATTTTATATATATTTTTTATTATTTTTTTATCTTAATATAATATAATAATATATATATATTTGCATCATAAATTACTATTATTATTATTTATTTTATTTTTTGATTTTTAATATTAAATATAAGTGCCCATATTATATAAATATTTATTCCCTAAAAAATAAATGCATTTAAATTAAAAATGGGCTAGACCCAAGCAAAACAAAACAACAAGGGTTATACCTTGTTGGGCTGCGATTGGCCCAACTCGACGGCCCGTGGGAGCCCAAATCCAGCACCCGGCCTGTTTCTGGAAGCCCGCAAGGAGAAGTCCAAAACGCACCGTTTTGATGCCTGCGAAGCCGCTCAAAACGACGCCGTTTTGCCTGGTCCTTCCAGCTTCTGCTTGCCTCTCTGAAACGACGCCGTTTTGCCCACGAACCCTAGGTATTTAATCCCCTTTTCTCTCTTTCTCTCTTCAGTTTCACTCCTCACTTTCTCTCTCTAGCAGCGGCGCCCTCTCCCCTCTCTCTAAAAATCTCTTCTCTCTTCCGGCGCCGGCGTCCTCCCCTCTCTTCTCGGATTTCTCTCTCTTAGCCGGCGAATCGCTTCGCCTTCCGTTGGCCGAATCCTTCCCTTCCCGTCGGCCCCTCTCTCTCCTCTCAGATCTCACCCTTTTCTCTTTGTTTTTCTTTGTGTTCTTTTCTCTCTCTTTTCTGTGGCTAATCGCTGTTGTTTGTTTCTTTTTTGTGCAGGGTTTTAAAGAGCCGGGTTGTCCAATTTTTTGGACAACCCGGCGAGGGGGTTCTGGCACCCCTGGAGTTGGTGGCCAGAACCCCCCATCCCGCGTAGTGGGTGGGGGATGGGACGGCGACGGGATGGCTGGGCGTACGCCCAGCCATCCCCCTTTTTTTTTAATTTTTTAATATATTTTTTATTATTTTAGTTTATTTTATTATTTATTATATATATATATATATTTTTTAGGGTGTCTACAGGAACTCGAAAACATGATTTTTATGAACCTTTTTCATACTAAATCAAGTTTGGCTGAAACATGCAGAATAATTTAATTTATTAAAACAAATTTTTAACAATTAAAAACTACTTATAACACTTACCCAATGTTAGTTAAAAAAAATTAGCACATTAGTCCCCAAAATACCTCAAAACTATTCGCTTTTAACTTGGCTTCACAAGCCTTTTAATCCATTCATTAATTCTTCGACTAAACATAATTTTAAACCTTTTAAAACATGTTTTAATGAATCAATTACATACTGCCCAGATTTAGATTAAAACAGAAAAACAAATTTTAAAGAAAGCCTTTGAAATTGATATATACCAAATCAAAACACAAATCAATCCTATTGATTATTGCCAAGAATCAAGCATGCTTATTATATGAAAACATTAAACAAAAGCTCTGATACCACTACTGGGATTCAACCTCATGCTCAAACATAAAAATAATCAATAAATTAAAATGATAATGCAGCGGAATAATAAACTAGTATTAAATCAAATAAATAGTCGAATCCTACAGGATCAATGTTTGTGTTTTTCATGTAACTTTCAAATTAATTATGAACACTTATAAGTTTAAGAGTTACATACCTTACTCTAGATATTGTAATCAAGAGCCAATTAAATCAAAATCTTTACTTCTTCACCTTTTGGATTTGTTAAATCTTTAGCCACCTAAGTGTTTGACCTTTAACAGTAATCCACACAGTGACTAAATAAGACATTCTCAAAAGTAGAATTTTACTTGTACTAGCAAGTTTTGTTTTTAAAACAAAAGGACCAAAAGTTCTTACCGAATCTTATTTTTGTCAAACAAAGAAAATTATTTTTGTTTTCTTATTTTATGAAACAGCTGAGAAGTGGTTTTAGGCTTGTAGTTTTTTTTAGTTTGCTAATATAACATGTTTATATAGCCAAACTAAGTTGTAACTCTAAATATAACAGTTTTATTTTAATTTAATTAAGTCTCTGAGTATTTAATTAATTTTTCACCTTATTTTGATCTCTTTTAATGAAGTCTAACTTAATTAATTATTCTTATTTAATCACAATCATGTCACTTAGTGTATGTGACCCATTAGGCTTCTAATATATTGGCAATAAATATAAATCATAATCAAATATCAATTTGATAATTAATTTATATTTATAGATCATGAGCGGCATCTAGCAATACATCATGACCACCAAAATGTCAGAGAGTCAATTAAAGAATTTGACAAAGCCCTTCAGTATTAGCCTCTTAGTGCAATACGGTCTTTTCATCAAATATCCCAGATATGTCATTAAGCATGGCTCAATGTCTACTCATAACATTCCATATTAGTTCTCATAATTCATGACTAACCTTATAAATTTAAGAAACTAACTTCCTCAAATTCATCATGCTTTGGCCAAATACTTTATACAAGTTAATCACGAATTGAGAACAAGTAAGATACACCCTCTCATATCACTTGGGTTGATGAATCCTCTCTTGACCACTCATTCACCTTTGCATGCTTCATGGCATACCCAAAAACACTCTGTTTAGGCATCTGGTCACCTCCAGACCCGTAAGAGTGAAATCAAAGTATGTCATTCCCCATACAAGATGAGCTGGTGTCTCAAGTCCAAGGACTAGTTGCATGACTATCACATGAGAACATTTTTTATAGACACTCGAGTGAAATACCAAATGGAGTTCTCATAACGGGTAATGTTTAGTGAACTTGTTCTTTAACAAGCACCTACATGTTATCCTCAAGTATTCCATATATTCAATTTATAAGATCGATTGCTTACTTCTCAAGGAATGAGGCTTAACATGTACCAGTCTTTGAGTATTGTCAATGCCTTGTCTTGACAATACAATGACTAGGAACAATTTTAAACGCATAGCTTTGATGTATAGTGATCTCATAATTGTAACAACTTTACAATTCTCTTGCAAGGGCTTTATGTTCCATGGGCTTCATCTAATTAGTACTTAATAACTCAACAATTATTGCAGTAACATGAAGGAAAACCTCAATCATATATAATTATACGATTAAATATGCATTAAATGATAATATATATTCCTTGATCAATCCAATTGGCTCAAGGGCATATATTAATAGAAAATCCTCTCAAAAGCAACAAATTCCATGCTCTCTTCCCCCAAGCAAACAAAGTTGCCAAATAAATTACAATTGATTGAAACATTTTAGCATTCCATGTATGGATAGGAACACCAGACACTATCAACCAATATCTACATTTCCCTTCTTCCATATTCTCGTTCCATTCTATAGTTGCATAGCCATTGATTCAATTCCTCCCAATTATTCTTTTTGAAGTGCTCTAGTAAATCACCATCCCAAAACAAGACCAAGAATTTATCAGTTGAGATTCTCCTAATCTCCACACCCTTGATCCCTTTAGCTTTCAATTTGGTCAAAATTGATTCTGGGTCATTCCTCCCAAAGCCATTAAATTCCATTGCAAATTGCAACCATTGGAATATTCACCATCCACACAGGCTATGCACACTCGAGTATCTTCTAATTTCTTCAACATCTCCCTTACCACCTTAACATGGTTATCCACCGCATCACAACCACCCACCAACACTTCCAAGTAACTTCTTTTCTCACGTTAAGAACTATCCTTTACTAGTATGTCCTCCTTTGCGTTACTGGTTTGCACCTGCGTCACTTTATTCACTCCTACAATACGTTCCTTCCATAAGGCAATCCTTGGATGAAACCTTGCAACATTTGCACCTTATTTAAAATCAAGTAGTCACTCACCATTGAGTCTTTGTGCTGCCCTTCGTGCTTCTTTAAAAGTGCTGAATTGAATAAATCCAAAGCATCTCCTTCGAACCAAACTCTTCCTAGGAATAAAGATATCCAATACATTGCCAAACCAAGCCCCAATATTACTCAACCAATATTTATGAACTCTCACAGGGATTTTGTTAACAAAGACCATATGGATTTTGTTAAGAATTGGATTTCTTTGTTGATTCGTCACATTTGCCTGTCCCTTGTAGCCACATTTTGCCTTTAGCTAGTAATATATGAAAAAAATATTAAAGAGGACAAAAGAGTACAACAATTGTTAGTGGTGAAAAATGGCCATTACACTATGTGGAAGCAAATTAAGTAATAGAGCTATACATTTTAAGCAAGGTTTCCAAATAACATGCATTTGCTTCCTAATCTTGAGGTTTTAGTTAAATAAACAAATCATTCTACCTCGAGAAATTTCTCAAGCCATTATAACAAAGAATACGTAGAAACAAATCAAGTAATATAGTTATATTAAGCAAGAATTTCAAACTAACATTAATATAAAAAGTTTTCAAAATTTTGAAGTAAATCACTTTTAATACGTTTAAAGTTGACACTTTAATATGGAGAACATATAACTCTATTATAACTTTACATTAATGCATGTGCCAGTTTATTCTTATCTTTTTAGCCTTACATTTATTCACATGCTATGAACACATGATGACATATAGACTTAACTTCAAGCATGTGATAGGAATTTAAAATTAGGCCTAATCACTTATGATCGATGGTTAAGATAGTTTTTGATTTGGTGCTTTTTCATTTTTGTAAAGAGCTTAGTGCATTCATTTTCTTGTGATACATAAAACCTAGGCAGATAGGTTGTGACCCAAACCCTAGGCTAAGGCTAAGGGCTCATATGTGCTGTACCTCCTTTCACCTTACTAAACAGGGGATTTAGCAAATTCTAGATAAGGTTAATGAAAAGATTATTAATACTCCACTTCAAAACTTTTTATCATAAATGTCAAGGAACTAACTGAATAAATTAGAACTTGTTGCTTCATTTGTTACCTTAAGTTTCACGTTATTCCTCCTTCCCCATTTATCTTTCCATAAACAATTATCGGTATCAAGGCTTTTTAAAATTACTCGCTCTTCCTCTTTATCTCCTCTATTCTTCGTCTTGTTACTATAGGTACATGACATTATCTCCTCTATCCTTAGAGAAGGAATCCCCACAAATTTTTTATTTTTCTTCCCCTTTCAAAACTTTCCTAGCTTTGGGTTAAAGTTTAAGGTACATCCGAGAAAGTAAAATTACTTATAATTGAATAAATATATAGTTGGTTGCTATTTGCTAACTATTTGGATTATATATTACATGCACACCTAAGAATATTACAGTGGTATGACAACTCACAAACCGAGAATTTGCAAAACATTAGTAATGAACTTCAACCCTTAAATTTTCTCGAAGGAAAAAGAGAAATTGGTATCCTATATCTTGGATCGAACTTTCTGTATGAGCTCTCTCCTCAATATCTTTCCCGAGGCTGACCTTGGGACACTATTGAGAAAAGTGACTCTTCTCAATCTTTTGTAAGGTGCAACCTGTGGGAATCAAAGACTTATAATATGTCAGAGTAGAAAAACCTATGAGCCCAAACAGTGTGAGACCTAAAGAGCAGGATCTCATTACCTTTTCTGCAATGAAAATTTTAACATCATCTTCATTTAGTGAGCTGTTGGGAGCGCGAACAATATATGCTATGGGAACCTCTCCAGCTTTAACATCAGGAAATCTAAAAAAGAGGGAGACAATTAGTAATCTAATTCCCATGTTGTTGTTGGCAAAGAAACATATCCAATTTCCAGGCTACTTACGGAATGACGACAACATCCACAATTTCAGGATGAGAAAGTAGCAATCCTTCTAGCTCTGCCGGTGCGACCTGACAAACAGCCGTATGAATAGATAAAATAAGTTCATTTAGAAGAAGTAGAGAACAGAAACATGACTACATTTGACAATGTCTGAAATATTACCTGAAAACCGTTACATTTTATAAGCTCCTTTATCCTGTCTACAACAAATAATTGTCCTTGTTCATCAAAATATCCAAGATCCCCAGTACGCAGCCATCCTTTTTCATCCATAGCTAGCTTTGTAGCCTCTGGATTGTTAAAATAGCCTGAAAAAAAAAATCATAAATCATAACTATAAAAGGAAAATCCAGTCATGATTTTGTAGCCCAACAGGTTCGACAACTATATCAATCATTCTCTCTCCCCTTTTGTTTTTCAAATGGTGAGTTGGGTTGTCAATTATTACTCTAAAACGACATTCATTTTGTGGGAACGCCCGTATCAGGTTAGTAGTAGTATAGACTGAGTGATTTGCAATCATGGTTATCATGAATTTGGTTTGTAGAGTTTGTGAGATAATATATTAATATTTTTTAATTTATATAGTCAACAAATTTAAGGTTATTAGATAAAAGGACAAACATGCAGGTCTCGTAAATTGAAAGCAAAGAAATTCATATAGATCATTCGCATTGACACTGGCATTCGGCCCCATGACTACTTGATCATTCTCCCATACAAGACTAGAGACCTCTAAATAAGAAGAATTTGTTATAAGGGCAATAAATTGAGTCCTTTCTTAAAGATTATGGCAAACCAAAGACAGGATTATACACCTAATAAAGCTCATGTACCTTGCATGATAGTCGGTCCTCGAATCCATATTTCTCCTATCTGATGTGGTGGGAGGGGTTTCATTGTATTGACACTAACAATTTTGGATTCTATTACAGGCATGAGTGTTCCAGTTGAACCCGAAAAACGACGCCCTTCCTTAGGATTCTCCAATGAAATTTTTCCGCAGGCTTCTGTCATACCATATCCCTGCACGATGTTATGTTATTTCGGATCATGATGCATAGGTACTTTGTTTTACAACAACCCACTTTGATCATAAAATAATGCAAATGTTACGAGATGTCAATGCAAATTTTTAAGAGGGACAAGCCTATTAGCTAGAACGAATTGGACACAAATTTTTTTAAAGTTAATTATACATGAAATGTATAGTATTAAATAATTTAAGGTTTATCAATATTTCCCTTTCAATTCACTACATCCCATCCCAAGAGGCAATAGCTAAAAGCAGAGTGAGGTGTACGCAACTGTTTGGCCCATCTGTTCTATCTCTTCATTATATGTCTATTTTTTATCTACCGTCCACTTCCTTTTTCCTGTTGCTTTGCTACTTCATAAGATATTTTCAACTATGTAAGTTTTTCCTTTTAAAATTGTTTTTCTGCTTTTCCCTTATTGCTTTTATGTTGCTTTTCTATTCCTTTACGTCCTTAACCTCTTCAACATTTTTTTACAGAGATCTCAATTCTTTGAAAAATTCCCTACAAACTTAAAAGAAAGAATTAACCAAACAAAGAGTCATAACATGTACAAGAGGTTAACGCAACTTTAAAAAATAAAATAAAATCTCTTATTAAGTATTTTTTTTATTGATTTCCTACTTTTCTTTTGCTCGGCTGTTGCTTTCTATCTACACTAATATTTTAGCCTTTTTAAGTTTTTCTTTCGATTAATTCTTAAGATTTTTAATAGTTTTACTTTTACGTTTGTTCAATTTTATATTTTGTTTTTTAAAGTTATGTTGAAAGACCTTTTGCCACGTTTCATCCGATTTTATTTTATTTTTTAAAGTTACATTAATAGTTGAAAAAACATATAACCGTGTTAGTTGAATTTAACTCTACTGCTTATTAACTATTTACCATCTCGTAAAAGAGAAAAGGCTAGTGACAAAAAAATAAAGAGGAGGCACGGGAGCGGGCACAGTCAAGGGGCAGATGATTTGTATCCATATGTCAGGTGTCCAAATAAGTACCTGAAAAATCTCAACGTGGGCCAAATTCTTGGCACATGTCTCTATTACGTCTCCGCTCAGTGGGGCTGCACTAGAGATGATTTGCCTCAATGATGACAAATCATGCTTCGTCACCTCTCCTCGCTTTGCTAACGAGACCATGACCGGAGGCACCGCAAACAAAAGAGTGACCCCGAACTTCTCCACCGCAGCCAAAACCTTCTCGAGCTCAAACTTCGCCATGGAAACCAGTACATTTCCTCTTCTCAATTGTGCGAATGATAACACCGAACCAAATCCATGAAACATTGGCAAGAAACACAAACACACAACCCTTCCTTCATTGTACCGGTCTTGATCCGCAGTAAAATTCAAGGACGACGCGATAAAATTTTTATGAGTCAGCATCACCCCTTTACTTGTTCCGGTTGTACCAGACGAGTACATCAATGCTGCCACATCATTTTGCCTCACAACGTAGGGTCGAAAATTCGAAGGTGGAGTATATTTTTGTATTACATCGGAGTAGTAAGAGAATTTAGGATTTTGTGAGAAGTCTAGGAAGAGGTTGGTGGAGCTTGATGATGATTGTAAGAAAATCAATGGAACATTAAATTGGTGGACTTTGCTATAAAGTTCAGGGATTGTGATGATAAGTTTAGGTCTGCAATTATTGACTTGTTTCGATATCTCATTGAATGTGAAAGAAGGGTTGGCTGTGGTGGCGATAGCACCAAGGGAGATGATTGCAAGGAAAGAAATGGGGAAGCGGATTGAGTTCGGAGCAAGGATGAGAACGACATCGCTTTTAGCAATGTGGAACTGGTGGTGCAATGCATAAGCCAGACTTGAGACTTGAGCTTTGAGTTGGAGAAAAGTTAAGGTTTCATTTGAATTAGAAGAATCGATGAGAGCGGTTTCGTGAGGAATGGAGGAAGTGGATTCGAATATGAAGGAGGTGAGGGAGAGTTCAGGGTTTGTTGGGAGCTTGATAGGGGGCCTTGGGGAAGTGTATGTTTGGGTTTTTGGATTGAATGATTTCGCCATGGCGAGGGTTTGTTTGCAGGAGATAGGATTTGGGCTTTGAGATGCTTGTTTCTTGGATGACTTGAATAAAGTTTGTGAAAGTAAAAATAAACAGTTGTAAAGTGGGGTTACATCCACTTGCCAAAAGTAATTAAACAGATTTATTAAGTTTGATTTCTTTTTTCTTAGATTGTATCGTTCTTTGGTACAGAATAGATATCTAAACATTCATACTCTACACAACTTGTCGCTTGTTGATTGGTGGTGGTGGCTGGTCATTAGGCTTTCCCATTTTCATCTTCCCAACATGCAATTTTTTGATAAAATACTTCATTTTTTCATTTTTAGGTATAATTTTGTATAAGTTTATTAATAAAAAATATTAAAAATTTAAATTATACTATTTTCTTTGTTAATTTAAAATATTATTATTATATATTTTTAAAAAAATTGAAGGAGCGCCAGATCCCTTAGGGAGCACCGATTGGTTCCCCCATCTTTTTTTTTTTTGAAAAAAATTATATAATAATAATTTTTAAAATTAATAAAAAATAAAATTACTTTTTTAATATTATCACATTATTAAATTAATAAAAATACTAATATTTGATTATCGTTAAAATAGAATATCTACTTCAAAAACTAACGAACTCGTCTTATATTTCGATTAAATCTGCACGACGACGGCCCAAGAAAGAAATTTGATACTCGTAGTTAATTGTCGGTAGTCGACACCTTTTCATGGTTGAAACTGTTTGTTTTCATCTAATAATTGAGAGTTTTTATGTTAGTTGTTGGAAAAAGATTGGCTTCCTTTGTCCATGGAAGATTTCCATGATATTCTAGCTTTTTTGGCTGTACTTCCTCTCTGTATGTCTTTTACTTTGATGTCTTGTGACAATGCACTAGAAAAAGACAATATAACCTGCATAGACATGCTTATTATGTTGGGACAATTTGGAGATTAAAAAGGTTATTACATGAAAAGTTGTCTTGTGACACATCAACAAGATATGATTATTGCCCTCCAAAAAACAGTGTGATTGGATGTTTTATGTCAAGTTATTTGCTTGGTTATTGGTACTTATAAACTATTTGAGTTATCAACTTTTTATGAAAGGATCAAGCTCTGATTAAGCTTTTCTTTATTTGGGTGTGGTTCATGGCTCATGCAAAAAGATAAGAGCTTATGTTTGCATATTTAGACTCTTCCTAACGCTAGTTCTTTTAACAAATTAATGAGGACATTTTTTATTTAATAATTACTTGCATGATCAGCTACCATGAAGCTCTTGAAGGTCTGGTACAAGATGGATGATTAATTAAGCTTTATAAAGAGAATTAAATAAGCTATAACTTAAGTATGGTGATTTAAGTAGGAGCCTGGAAATTGATGCTAACTCACTAACAAACATCCAGAAGCAAATGAATAACTTAATGTGGTTGAATCTTATAATTTCCACAAAGATAGATTAAAATCTCATGGATGATCAGTAGGTGCAACACCTTTTGACCTTTTACACCCCACTAGAGAAGACATTCCCAGAAACTCTTTCCCCATATCTTTAAAACCCCATTTGTAGATTTTTGATGTTAATAAATAATGCCTATAGCTGGCAAAACCCATTAAATCTAACCAAAGATGGCACAAGAAAACAAAATGGTGAAAAGGTCAATGGATTCATCTTTTTCAATAATATTTTGCTTTTCTCTGTTTCTCATGGGAGATAAACAAAACAGCTAAACCCATTAGCCAATCAAATTGATAAACCCAAGGCATCATTATCCTGAGATCATATGATTTTGTAGCTCCTTGGACTGCTTCCCCATGAGGATTCTCTGCCACTTTGCATTACACAAATGACCTTGAATTTTCTGCTTTTGTTATATCTCAGTTCCCCCAAGTTGGATTTGTTTATCATTTCCCTCATTTTCTAATCAAGCTTTTTGCCTCTCCATACCGCACCAATCCTAATCAATTGGGTACTCAATAATTGAAACCTGCCTCACATCTGTCATGGTGCCGATCGTCAACCATTGAAACTCCAAAATTTGCAGCAGCATGTTTTGCTCACCGCAAAAATAATAAATGTGATGAAATAAATTCATCTGTTTTACTCTTCAATCCTCCAAAAATCATGCATTAATCAATGAAGATCAATAACATGTAATATAATAGAACGTGTACCATCCCCTCCTATTTTAACTAATTGGAGGCAAAAATATAAACTATACATCACTTTTGGCTTAATCAGCCTACAATATTTCATAGAATATTAAATTATATTGCACTCTCTCTCTCTCTCTCTATATATATATATATATATAGATAATCTTCAGACTTGTTTAAGAAGACTTAGATTAGGATTAACATCAAGTCATTTTTAAATCTTGAGGGATAAAATCCACAAAGATATATACAAAGACCGTCGACCTTGGGTTTGACTAGATTCAAAGTTAATCAATGAGAATTCATTTAAAAGAAAACATTTTAGAAATAGGAAATTGATAAAAAAAATGGGATTAAACAAGTTGAACGCTTAGTTTTCAAGTTTTGGTCCTTGAAAAAGATAATAGCTTCTCTGGTTTGATGACAATTAAACAATTATTTCTGAATTGTTGCAGTAAAAATACTCTAGCCTAGAGTAGCACATACATCATTTCCCGAAAAGAAAAGCACAGAGGAAACTTTTTCACCATGTACTGTCAAAAAACTGTTTCCATCAGAAATCCACCCCCAAAGCACATAAGTGATGTCTAAATCTGAAATCTTGAACCCATTCCCTCCCCTCACCCTTCAAATCCATCTGATTTTACATACAGTCATAGTCAGATCAATAGTACATAACTTTTTCTTCTGCCTTACGTAGACACTAAAAAATTATAATAAAACTTTATTAAAAAAAAGAGAAAATCAAAAAAATCAAAAAACAAAAATCATAAACAAAAAAAAATTAAAAAAAATAATAAAAATAGAAGAGAGAGAGGGGTACGACTGGCAAGGTGCAGACACACCCTGCCAAGCACCACCCTTTCTTTGGCAGACACGTGAAAAACTCGCGTCTAGCAAAATAGTGGGAGCGTGCCCCCTCCAGAGGTCAAGAACAGAGTATAAAGGGGAGGGGGGCACTGTAGCAAAAAGGGTAATCCGGAGCCAAAAATCTAAAAAACAAATAATTCAAAAATCTTAACTTTTCTAGCAACCGAGAGCAGCCACAATAACCAGAAAAAGCCAAGAATGAGCAATCGAAAAAAACTAAAAAGCCTCTAGCAATCGAATACCACAACAAAAAATTTTCTTTACTCTTCTAACAGCCAAGAAAACAACCACAATCCACAATAAAAAATATAGTACAAAAAAATATAATGAGAAGAGATGGGTAGTTTGATTGGAGAGTCTTTTGGTTTGATTATTTTAGGGGCAGATTCTGATTTTTGGGAGGTTTTTTGCTTAAGTAACCGGCCCCTAAAGATTGGGTTTTGTTGTCGCCGGTGATAGCAAAGAAAAGAGAGAGGAAAAGTTTTGGGTTAGTCACCGACGTAAGGAATGGACTGAGAGAGGGAGACCCGATCATTTGGGTTGCCACCGATGATAGTAGAAGGGGAAAGAAGGTGTTGGGTCACCGATCGACGGTAAGGTTAAGGAGTTTAGTTACCGCCGATCAGGTGAAAAAGAGCTTGGGGTTCGACGCCGACGAAGTGAGAGAGAAAAGGCTAGGGAGTTTAGTCGCCGCCGTTTGATGGTGCTGCCGACCATCACGGCACCAGATCCGACGAAAGGCGACCCACAGCTCCTGAAGGTTGTCGTCGATGAGGGATTATTTTAGAGAAAGAAGAGAGAGTTCGGTGGGTAGAGAGAGAAGTTGAAGAGAGAAAATGGGAAGAAAGGAAGAAAATGAAGCTTAAAAAGCTAAGAGTTAGGGCATGTGAAACAGCGCAGTTTTAGGCACCAGGGGGCTGTTGAGCAAGGGACCAACACGATGCGTTTTGATAAGAGGCCACGCCGTCCTTAGGGAGGCAGTTTAGTTGGTGCAGGTCGGCATTTAGGCCGCTCCTAACCCGCCAAGGTAAATCCCTAACTCTTTCGAGAATCTGTTTGTTGGCCCATTTTACATTTTTTTTTAGGAATATTAGGTAGAATTAACTATAAATTATTATAGTGTAAAATTTTATTTTTTTCCTTCTTTTCTTCATGGTATTTTAGACTTAGGAGATTAATACAAATAGGAGAATATAGAAATAATAAAGAATAAAAAATAAAAAAGATAATAAAATATTCTTAGAAAATGTTTAGTTATACAAGGAATTTAAGCTTAGGAAAATATTTACCACAAATATAAAGAAAAATAAAAATAATAAAAATAATATATAAATGAATGGAGTAAATGGTAGGCTAAAGATTTATATATAGATTAAATTAAGAAATTGGAAATTATTGGATTAAGTATTAAAGTAATAAACAAGGTATGAGAATCAATCTTAGAAAATTAACTCCTAAAAAATAGAAAATAATAATAATAATAATAATAATAATAATAATAATAATTCATGACATTAACTATAAGTCTAATATACCGATGATGGGATGATCGATCGAGACGCGAGAAGTCGCAATACTGGGTCGATTTTCCCTAGGTTCGGAATGCGAATTAAGGCTCCACCAGTACGATGGGAGGGCTTCGATTTCGAGATCTCGAAATTTTTATGAAAAAAAATAACAATATAAAATCATTCAATAAATAATAAATAAATAAATAATAGATGAAAAAGAAGAATATAAAAAATAATAATAATAAGAAATAAAATAAAGGATATAATAATAAAAAATAATAAAGAAATATAATATACAAAATAATAAAAATAGTAAAAAAATGATGAGATTTTTGTTCACTAAAATAACATGGAATCATGAACAATTTATAAAGTATCCAATTATAAAAAAGGGAAATATAGGAGAAACTTAGGATAAGAAAAAAATATAATAATAATAATAAATAATAAAATAAGAATAAATTTCAATATCATATGTTTCCATCGCATCATGCACATCATGGTATTATGATATTTTTGTTCATGAGTATAAGTCTCGATGATGGGATTTTTCAAGGATCTTGCGAAGGCGGGTATTTCTCGAAAAGTTTTCTAAATGAAAAGATGTCTCCAAGTCCCACCAGTATGATGGGAGGGCTCGAGAAACATCTTTAATAAAAGGTTTTCGCTCGTATTAGGTTCATATTCACGAAAATATTATTTTTAAAGAAAAACGTACGATAACTCCGATGATGGGGAATTATTCGTTAAATTTACGAAGGCGAGTTTCTCGGATAATTTTTTAGGTGAGAGAACACCCCGGATCCTACCAGTATGATGGGCGGATTAGGGAGAACGTCCTCGATAAAAGGTTATTCGTCCGACATATTTTTATCCCACGCCATGCATTTCATCTTGCCTCACATTTGCATTTCATTTTAGAATCAAATAAAATAATTTAATAAAATTGGAGATAAAATAAGTAAATTATAGCTAAGGAAATAAAATGAACTACAAAAAATAAAGCCTAATAGGATAATCTAAAAATGGTACCGTTCATGGAACGGGCGTTCCGGGGGTGCTAATCTTTTCCCGGGCGTAACCGTACTCCAGAACCTAGATCTCAAAAAATGTAGACCAGTTTAAGATTTTTTCGGCAGGCTTAAATCTAATTAAGACTCTGTCGATTAGAATCGAGTCAATAGGTGGCCAATCACACCTAGTAAAAAAGATTGGTGGCGACTCCTAGTTTTAGAGTTTTCATCGGGTCTTGCGATCGGGTTCCCGGACTCGCTTATTACTACAGTTGGCTACTCCACTGGGGACTATCGAGAGTCGAACCATTAAATAATAATAGGTTATCCAAGGCTTTAAATAATTCAATGTTTTCTTAGTATTAATGACTTGCTCTGCATATTTTGTTTGATGCATTTTTTTATTTTGTACTTTATTGCTTTTAATAATTATGGGGATTTAGGATAGAGGGATGCGAGATTATTGGTCCAAATCGATGACTTCCTTCACACACACAGCACATTTTGCATTCATGCATAAGCCCTCTACTCGGGTTATGTCCATATTTAAGAGGGAGTTTAGTAGCTACGCTCTCGTGAGGTGATAACCTCCGCACGGGCTAGTGAAGACTTCTACTCAGATTGAACCTAGTCCGTTCGAAGCCTGTAATGGGTGAGGACTGGGGTGCCTTACTAGTCTGCATGGACGACAATGAGGAATGATTTGGGAGCCTTTAGCTCCGTTTGTAACCCAAACTCAGCATATAGAAAATTGCAAGTAACCTTCCTTTAGGTAGAGCCATTCCAACATACTGTGAAGCAGGTACCCTTAAATAGGAACACATGAAGGAATACTTCTCAATCTCTCTATTTTGACTTCTTGCATAACATTATGGAACTAAAAAAAAAAGAAAGAGAAAAAAAGTAAGGAAAAGGAAACAAACAAAGTCTTTTCTTTTATTTCTTTTGTTCTTTAAAAATTATGAAAATGAATAAACAAATAAAAAAAGAATAAAGAATTAAGAACGATATTTCTGTCAATTGTTTTTTCTCGTAAAAATAAAAAAAGAGGAAAAAGAAATAAAAAAAAGGAAAGACAAAGATCTTCCATTTAAATAGGAATGAAAAAAGAAATAAAAAAGGTTTTTCATTTTTTTCATTACGTTCAAAAAAAAAAGAGAAAAAGGAAAAAAAGGATTTTAATTTTGAATAGATCTTCCACTTTTCATTTTTACATGATTTTTAAATGGTTTTTATTGTGCTTGCATTGCATGTACAGTGTTTAAATTTTCTTACATTTTAGGGGTACTCCATTGCATATCATTTCATCTATTCATCAAAGCATTATTGCATTTCATGCATTCATACACATGACATATTTGCATCCATATCAAGATATTCATCTTTTCTTTATTTCTAGCCATATTTATTCCCATAATAAAGAACCACACAGTTTTATTAGGTTTGAAGGAAATAGAATAAATCCACATTTATGGAAAACATCTAGAAAGGTTTCAGTCAAATTTCGAAACTCCTTTTCTAATTTATTTGAGTTAAAGGGGTTGAAGGATATGGAACATCAATTGGAAGGAAGGATAAGTGCATTAGAGCGCAACCAAGAAGAGTTCGAACATGATTTTCGAGAGATGAAAGGACAAATTGCTAAATTGATGGAAATGGTTGAACGTCTCAACAAAACCAATGAAATTCACCCTTAAGAATTCCAATCACTTCAAGCTGAACCACGTCTCAAGCAACCATTGAAGGAAGGCCAATTTGTCCTTGATATGACCAACATTTCACTCAGTGACCCAAGTAAAGATCTGGGTTTGGAAAAAGTTATGAAAGGGATGGACGAGTTGAATATGCAGATGGTTGAATTGAAGAGCTCAATATCCAAGATGGGACCTCTAAGCTCTGCACCACCTTTAAACAGTGGTTTGCCACCGAGCACATACTTCCAACCTACCCCTTTT
>NC_030854.1:3378774-3418366 GCF_000208745.1 Theobroma cacao
GATCTCATAAGTCATCTTGTCATGCATTTAAACATCCATTGATTTTGACACCCATGCATTTATCATTCATCCACCTTTTTATAAGTACTGTCATTTGACTTCGCTACATACAATGAAAAGAGAGGCAACAATGTCATTGGTTTCATGGAATAAAAGATCTTTTTCCAAGTTTTGTACAAAGAATGAGTACATTTAGGAAGATCTCTAGTAAAGAAGAACTTATCACTCAATCTAATTTGTTTCCATTTTGTGAAAAGATAAAAACTCGAGAAAGCCCTTTGGCTGTTTGTGTGATACGTGGACTCAAATTAGAATCATGAGAGATGAGCAGTCAAGACGAATGGACGAGATCGAGAAATGTTAGGACAAGATAAAAGAACAGTTGGAAAGGTTAATGGAGATGATTACTAGTAAAGAGGAAAGGTCTTTCGAAGGATTATCAGGTTTGCAAAGATAGAGCCAATTGCAGATGAAAGGGCAAACTATGTCGTTTCCAAGGGTAAATTTCTTTGACCCAACTCCTATTCCTGACTTAGATAACCCTAGAAAGCAAGAAAAATTAAAAGTAGAATCTTCTGAGCTAAAGAAAAAATTACAAATGCAACAAAAGCATGACCTTTTGGATGAGTGCCTTAAAGCTATTGAAGGGATGGACATCTATGGTTCTATTGATGCAATAGAATTATGTTTGGTACCTGATGTGATCATCCCACCTAAGTTCAAAGTACCAGATTTTGAGAAATATGATGGAACCAAATGCCCAAAGGCCCATATTGCTATGTATTGTCAGAAAATGGTTGCACATGCACATGATGATAAACTCTTGATTCATTGTTTTCAAAATAGCCTAACAAAGTCTGCAGCTAAATGGTATGCTCAACTGGATATGAATCACATCAGTTCTTGGAAAGATCTTGCAAGAGCATTCTTAGTCCGATACAAACATGTTTTGGACATGGACTCGGATAGGCTTTCTTTGTAAAACATGGAGAAGAGAGACACTGAGAGTTTTAAGGAATACGCTCAAAGATGGAGAGATGTTGCTGCACAGGTTCAACCACCTCTCACTGCAAAAGAAACAATAATGTTTTTTATTGGTACTTTACCACCACCATACCATGATAGGCTAATCGAAAATGTTACTAGGAACTTCACTAACATAGTGATTTCAGGAGAGATGATTGAGAATGCAATTAATAAGTGTAAAATCAAAGAGAATAGTGTTAGTAGCATGGAAAATTGTAATGCCTCAAAGAAAATGAGAGGGGAGGCACGAGTTATCACATGTGAAAAGCAACCATGGGGCATCAATCCATACCATCTTCATTCTGCATACCAACCTTTTTACCCCGCTCGGAATCATATTTCCCATAGCCTGTATCCTTATCAATCAATTTCGTAACCAATTTTTCATCTAAGAGCACCCACACCTCCACTTATACCTCAATCATTGCCAAAACCCAACCTTCGCCAATTGCCCATGCCAATCTCAAAACTTTTACCTATACTAATTGAGAATCAATACCTCAGTCTGGTGCCAATGAAGACAATTCCAAACCCATCGGCAAAGAATTATAACCCTAATGCTAAATGTGACTATCACATGGGGGCAATTGGACACTCAACAGAGAAATGTAGGTAATTAAAAGAGAAAATCGAAAATCTCATCAAGGATGGCAGTTTGACTCTTGAGCTTATAGAACGTTGGAAATCGGTTGTGCCATAGAGTGGGCTCTTGTTTGGAAGTTGAAAAAGCCTCATGTCTCAAGCAAATTACTTGTAGGAAAAATGGATGATTCAGAGTTCTTATTTTGTAGTTAGATGCATGGCATGAGTACGATTTTGTTAAGAGTTTTAATTGAAGCATTAATGTTTTTGTTAAATGAAAATTTTTGAAGTTTTATGATATGATATAATTGATTCAATAAAGGTTTTATAACATGTTTTCAAGATAAAAAAAATACTTAAAAAAACAACAACAAAAAAAAGAGAAAGAAAGAAAGAAGGGTCATAAATGAAAAAAGGTTTTAGGCAATAAAATGTGCACATGATCTCGAAAGAATTGATAGTTACTATTTGGAACAAACTTCTCCTTGCAACATTTTCTAACCATTTTTTCAAACACTTTGGAGCCCAAGACCATTCAAATAAGGATATTCAAGAACTTGAGTCCAAAAGGAAACAAAGTTTTGAAGGTTTATTAACCTTATCATGTGATACCAAAAGACAATGATCTTTGTCTAGGCAATGACCAATGTTATAATTGATTGTTTTGTAAAAATTTTCTTTAAAAATCAAGCAAATCAGGCACTCTTGTAAAGACTCTGAATGTGGTAGGTTAATAAATGTCAAGACTATGCTAAAGTCTCAAATATGCCAAAACCTCTCAAATTTCTTTCAACTATATGCCAAATGTAAACCTTTCAAAACCATCATTGATCTTATTCTGGTACATGATGACCAAAAATAAGATTACCCAATACCTTCAAGACACCTTGGCTTTAAAAATAGCCTTTTTTCCCCTCTTATTTAGCAAAAGTGTTTCTTAAAAAAGTTGATCATGAGAAGGTGTTCTGATATTAGATCTTTGAAGGCTTATAAGGAACCTTTATTGTTAAGAGTGGTCTTTTGAGCCTTCATTTGAGTTTTTGATTAAGAAAGAAAACATTCTTGATGAATCTTTTCACTTTGGAAAGGTTGATCCAATCTTCAGTTGTGAAGTGAGAAAAAGAAAAAAAGAAAAACAGAAAGTGAGTGAATGGCGAGGAAAGTTGATAGTGACATTATGTCATGACCCGAAACTCCCATCGAGTCCGTGACAACCGTCGCGAAGCCTCGACATACATTATTCACCCTGAATGCCGATCGAAACCTCGTAAGGCTCTCGTATCAGCTTTCGCACTTCCCCGGTGAGCAATAGTTATTAAATCTCGCATTTGAAGAAATCAATAGTTGTTTCCAAATCAAAACAATAAAATATTATTTTTTAGCTCACAGGGGCATTTTCGTCATTTTTCTTTGAAAATATCGAAACTCGCCAAAAACATGGTGTGTGGGCGAAAAAAACATGTTTCATAATTAAAAGTAAATTTAGATGTCTAAAATAATTATTTGAAATGAAATTATAATTGTTTGAATAAAATAATAATATTTAATAAAATATTTTATTTTTTAAATAAAAAACAATATTATAGAAAAATCCGTAATTTAATATCTGTAGTGTAAAAGCTAAATATATTCATACGTACTTTAAAGCAGATAACTGAAGTATAAAACTTCTTTTACAGTGACACGTGGACCCCAACTAACCAATAAGGTGCGAGTCTGTGAACCTACAATTTTGACGATGCAAGGCTAACTGAAGTCCTTGATGGAATCGGCTATCTACCTGCTATCTTGAGCCTGAAATGTGGAGAATTGAGAGTGGTGAGATTATAAAATCCCACTGAGTAAACAGATACCATCTAAACCATATAAAGTCGAGTAAATGGAGACAATTAAGATATTTCATTCCAGTATGTTTTTCATAACATCAATAATCAATTTACTCAAATAATCAACTTGGCTTATGTATTTTACAAAACTTGGCTCCTGCCAAAATCATTCCCGAGGATGCCTTGGCCTAGGCATCTGATTGAGACCACCAAGGCTGTTAAATGTCTTTACATCCAAAATTCTAGCCATGCCTTGGCGTTGGCTGAGTCTCACTCTCACGCAGTGGTCCACGTGAAGTGCACTCAAATCTTTACCTCCAAAGATACCCTTCACACGGCTCTCCGATCGAGGTAAGGTATATCTGATTTTGTGCCCCTTCTCTTAGGCTGGTCCACAGAACCTCCACTGTAGGGATTATGAATTATTTTATCTACCACCTGATTTATAAAATCTTTTTCTGCATGACATAACAATTTATCGCAACCTAGCCTTTCAAGGTTGAATACACAATACAAATAATTCTAACACCAAAATCAGTTTAGCCATTCATGATCATATATTGTCATAAGCCATTCAATTTAGAACCATAAATTTACAACACAAGTAGGTAGTCTCCAATTACTCTATTTTCAAAACCAGTATTCAATTTTTCAGAAAATTTATAAAATCATTTTATAAAAGCACAATTTCTCCTAAAAACATAGCAATTTATCATTTAAACCTATTTTTCGTAAAATCATACAATTGTATAAAACTACTCTAAATAAATAAGACGATAATAAGTTCACTCAAAGTTCTAGGAGTCGATGTACTCTTAATCCCAGTCTTCAAGCATAATCTCTGTACTTTTACCAGTGTAATTTGCTCACCACCTATCCACAATATACAATACATAATTCACCACATTAATGCTTGACCATTATAAATCAATTCAGGCTCGGTGTATATGCATAATATGACATGCAACTTATCCGACTACCGCTTAAATACGGTGCTGACCTAATTCGGCCTATTACCCGATTAAATTACTAATGCATCTAATTTAATCCCAAATTACTCCATTTCTTTTCTAATACCTCAATTCACCAAACATTATGCAAATAACAGCAATTTCAGCATCAAAACCTTCCCATTTCTTCATGGAAAAATTCAGCCATTACAGTGCACTAACATCATGATTTTTCCTAATTAATTTTCTCTCCATAATTCATTAATTTCTACACCAAAAACTATTATTTCTTAATCAAATCACCTAGAATAATATCCAATTCTTCCTCATTTTTCACTTAGAGAATTAGGCTAAGGCTAGGTAATGGGAAAAATGAATGTTTTTCTACATATTTTGTTTACTAACATGCTAAACTAACACTAAACACTAACATATATATGAAAATCAAATCAATCCAACAATTTTCTCTCTCTAGACCCATATGACCAGCCATGAAATCACCATGAAAACATGCAATTTAATCATGGAAAGTAAGGAGAAATGCTTGGGAATAAGAAAACTCAAGCTTAATAGAAAAAATCTCACCTTTTTCACTTAATTTCCTTGAAAATTCACACTTTTTCTTTGATTTTCTCTCTCTAGGGTTTGGTTTTTGTTTTCTCTCTCTTCTTGCTGGTTTGACCGACCATGGGGTGGAAGATGGGCTGGTTTTTGTGCCTTTTAAAAAGGAAAAATAATAAATTAATAAAGACATGACACGTGGCATCATGTCATTGGCCCTTTTTTTAAAAAATTTTGACTTTTCATTTTAATTTTTCACCACACCTTTATTCCATCTTTATCCATTCCCACCATAATTAAATTCCACAAATTTGACAAGTGTTGGTATGGCAAAATTATCATTTTGCCCCTATACTCCAGAAATACCGAGAATTGAAAATTTTTCACTTCTAAACCTCAAATCATACTCCAATACTCAAATCATACTCCAATAAGTCAAATGGGGTCAAAAATCTTTTCTAAAATTCCCATTTTGTCCCCAAGTGGCAAATGACCATTTTGCCCCTAGATAGTGAAAATTCTGGTTTGACTCCAAATTGATCCTCAAACTCTGAATTACCATTTTGAGTCATCCATGGACTGTGAAGCTCTTAATTTCACCTTAAAATTCTTATTTAAACTAATTCGAGGTATAAATCGACTTACTTGTACTTCTAAGCACAATACCGACTTTTAAATATTCTTCCGGGACTGTTCAAAAATACAATCACTCTATCAGTCTCATGTGTAACATGGTAGATAATTTAGGACTGGGCTTGATGCATTATGCACTTGAAATACTTAAATGGTGTCAAAAGTGGAAAAATGAAGAAAAATCATCCTTTGATCTTAAATTGTTCTTTTCTAGGGATTTGCTCTTCAATAGAAGTAACCATAGTTGAGAGGATAAATGGCCATGTTTCATTTTCCCTTCACAAATGAGAAATTATCCACTTGCTACCCCTTTGAGCCTATTACATTGTCTCTAAAATGCACCTCAACCAAAGATCACCTCCCACATTGGGGGGCAATATTGAAGACAATTTTTTGTCAAAATGATGGATGATAGAAGATTCATTTTGAGGGAAAAACGAACATCTATTATATTATGGGGAACAGATGCGAAGTTGAGTTCTTGAAAGTTTCGAACTCAATCCATCAACATGAAGATTGAAAAAATGAATGAAGAAGAAAAAATGAAAATGAAAATTGAAAAATGAAAGGAAGAAAAAAGCATAGAAGAGAAACGGTGGAAAAAGCATGCTTTGAGAAAGGACAAATGTCTTAAAAGAGTCCTTAGAGCAATAATGAATAATCCTTAGTTTAATCACCTTTAAATACATGTTTTGAGCCTGTGTATCCATTTCTTTCATAACCTTTAACCATAGCCTACATTACGTGCTTGAAGAAGTCCATTTTGATCAAGTGTGGATACTTAAATTGAAGAGCTATCTTAGAGAAAGAGACCATCACATGAAAGATGAAACCTTGACTTCTTTTCTTTGCTAAAATTACCTTCTTGAATCCCTTAAGTCATTTTGGACTAAATTTGAGTTTTTCAAGTGCATGATGGAATAATCAATCAAAATAATAAAAAAAGAGCAATTGAGAAAGATGAAGCTCTAGGGTGAAAACCCAAACGGGTAGTGTAGAGCGAAGATGAAAAAAAAGGGGAAAGAAAAAAGCAAGTGAGAAAAATGAAGCTTTAGGGTGAAAACCCGAAAGGGAAGTCTATAGCAAATATGGGAATTTATGAAGCCACTCATGACTCCAACTAAGGTGATAACAAGAAGCACTAAAGATAGACCATTTCAAGGCTGTTGAATGCATTGGACACCTTCCTAAGGGTTTAAGACTCTTAAACACCCTTAAAGATTCAAGATCATTTGAAAAAGATCCATACTGATATTTAAGCCTATCTCTGTTAAAATAGCCTTCTGCAATATTAAGCCTGTAATAGCTAGTCTTGACATTTATCATCTTGCCACACATCATGAGGCTTTCCATATTGAATTTTAAGCCTATCTCTGTCAAAATAGCCTTTTGCAATATTAAGCCTGTAATAGTTGGTCTTGACATTTATCATCTTGCCACACATCATGAGGCTTAGAAGGTGTCAAACTTGATTGTGATTTGAAAGGAATCTTTTTGCAAAATTTAATCCTAAATCACTATACATTTGTGAACTTAGACAAAGAAACTTCAATTTTTCTTTTTCTCCCCATGGAATGGTGAAAAATCTTTATTGTTGACCAAGACCTTGATGTGTTAAACCATCCAATCCATATGAAAGACTAGATTGTCATTTGGCTCATCTAAAATCATTTCAAACAGTAATCATCAATTTTCAAGAGATTTAAGTGTCACATATTGGAAAAATGTCAAATTGACTCAATTTTGTTCCAAACTTTAACTACCTTTAGTCATAAAAAATTAGTTTTGTGGGGCAATTTTATCAAAATTCAAGATGCTTTGAAAGTAATGGAGAATTCTTCATTTTTGTAAAATAACTTTTGTTATTGTAGTATGAAGATCAAAAGTTTTAAATGATGAGACAAGCATTTTTTTGAATCTTTTCTCAATAATCAAGAGGTATGGAACCTTTGAAATCAAGTTTGAATTGATACACGATCTTATGGAGATATCCATTTTCGGGAAATAACTACAAGAATCAGGAATGATGTGACAAGACTAGCAAGAAAGTTCTTTTTTGATAAAGTGATTGGCAATTGCACAAAAAGATCATAGAAGAGTGTGCAAAGATAGGAAGAATGGCTTTCAATAGAGGAAGACACTGAAATGAAATGATAAGATAAAGGTAACTTTTCCTCCTATCATGCAATCATGCATGCATGCATATGACCATGCAACAGTGAGGTTGGAAATTTTCTGTGCAATAGTCAATATTCACACATATTTCTATGCATTGGGAAAGGAGAAAATCCATGCAACATAAAAAACTATGCAAAGACATCAAGCTTTGATTAATTTGAGAACCACTTTGAAACATTTCAGATAATTAGTGTTAAGATTTTTTAAAGTTACGTTGCCTCAGTTTTCGAAGAGCCACATTTCCTAAATCCTCCGGGTACATTCTGAAGACCTCCGGGCACATTATTCTCTTAAATCTTTCGGGTGCATCTTCTAAAACGTTCGAGTAATTAGTATCAAGATTTTTTAAAATTAGGTTGCCTTAAATTCGAGGAGCCACATTTCCTAAATCCTCCGAGTACATTCTGAAGACCTCCGAGCATATTATTCTCTTAAATCCTCCGAGTGCATCTTCTAAAACCTCCGAGTAATTAGCGTCAAGATTTTTTAAAGTTACGTTGCCTCAGTTTTTGAGGAGCCACATTTCCTAAATCTTCTAGATATATTCTGAAGACCTCCGGGCACATTATTCTCTTATAACCTCTAGGTACATTTCTTAAAGTCTCCGGGTACATTTTCAAAACCTTCGGGCACATTTTTCCTCAAAACCTCCGAGTAATTAGTTTCAAGATTTTTAAAGTTACGTTGCCTCAGCTTTGAAGAGCCTCATTTAAACGATAAAAAAAAATCAAAAAAAAAACCAAAAAAAAGGAAAAAAAAAAAGCTTTGGTAAGAGAATTAAGGAATTTAGTTAAAAACAATAACTACGTCTTTGCACTATTTTAGATTTTCGAAATGCGCAAAAAGGGCCAGCTGTAGACACTAAAAAATTATAATAAAACTTTATTAAAAAAAAAGAGAAAATAAAAAAATCATAAAACAAAAATCATAAACAAAAATGAATTAAAAATAATAATAATAATAAAAGAGAGAGAAAGGGGTACGACTAGCAGGGTGCGGACACACCCTGCAAAGCACCACCCTTTCTCTGCCAGACGCGAAAAACTCGCTTCTGGCAAAGTAGTGGGAGCGTGCCCCCTCCAAAAGCCAAGAACCGAGTATAAAAGGGAGGGGGCACTGTAGCAAAAAGGGGAATCCATAGCCAAAAATCCAAAAAACAAATAATTCAAAAATCCTAGCTTTTTTAGCAACGAGAGCAGCCACAATAACCAGAAAAAAGCCAAGAACGAGTAATCGAAAAAACCTAAAAAGCCTCTAGCAATCGAATACCACAACAAAAAATTTTCTCTACTCTTCTAACAGCCAAGAAAACAACCACAATCCACTATAAAAAATATAGTACAAAAAAAATATAATGAGAAGAGGTGGGTAGTTTGATTGAAGAGTCTTTTGGTTTGATTATTTTGGGGGCAGATTCTGATTTTTGGGAGGTTTTTGGCTTGAGTAACCGGCCCCCAAAGGTTGGGTTTTGTTGTCGTCGGTGATAGCAAAGAGAAGAGAGAGGAAAAATTTTGGGTTAGCCGTCTGCGAAAGGAAGGGACTGAGAGAGGGAGACCCGATCATTTGGGTTACCACCGGTGATAGCAGAAGGGGAAAGAGGGTGTTGGGTCACCGATCGGCGGTAAGGTAGGGAGTTTAGTTACCGTCGATCAGGTGGAAAAGAGCTTAGGGTTCGTCGTCGGCGAAATGAGAGAGAAAAGGCTAGGGAGTTTAGTCGCCGCCGTTTGATGGTGCTACCGACCATCGTGGCACCAGATTCGACGAAAGGCTGCCCGCAGCTCCTAAAGGTTGTCATCGGTGAGGGATTATTTTAGAGAGAGAAGAGAGAGTTCGGTGGGTAGAGAGTGAAGTTGAAGAGAGAAAATGGGAAGAAAGGAAGAAAATGAAGCTTAAATAGCTAAGAGCTGGGGCATGTGAAACGGCGTCGTTTTGGGCACCAGGGGGCTGTTGAATAGGAGACCAACACGGTGCGTTTTGATAAGAGGCCACGCGGTCTTTAAAGAGGAGTTTAGTTGGAGCAGGCCGACATTTGGGCCGCTCCTAGCCCGCCAAGGTAAATCCCTGACTCTTTTGAGAATCTGTTTGTTGTCCCATTTTATATATTTTTTTTGAGAATATTAGGTAGAATTAACTATAAATTATTATAGTGTAAAATTTTTTTTCTTCTTTTCTTCATGGTATTTTAGACTTAGGAGATTAATAAAAATAGGAGAATATAGAAATAATAAAGAATAAAAAAAATAAAATATTTTTAGAAAATGTTTAGTTATACAAAGAATTTAAGCTTAGGAAAATATTTACTACAAATATAAAGAAAAATAAAAAAAATAATAATAAAAATAATATATAAATGAATTGAGTAAATGGTAGGCTAAAGATTTATATATAGATTAAATTAAGAAATTGGAAATTATTGGATTAAGTATTAAAGTAATAAAAAAGGTATGAGAATCAATCTTAGAAAATTAACTCCTAAAAAATAAAAAATAATAATAATAATAATTCATGACATTAACTATAAGTCTAATATACCGATGATGGGATGTTCAATCGAGATGCGAGAAGTCGTAATCCCAGGTTGATTTTTCCTAGGTTTGAAATCCGAATTAAGGCTCCACCAGTACGATGGGAGGGCTTCGATTTCGAGATCTCGAAATTTTTATGAAAAAAAATAACAACATAAAATCATTCAAGAAATAATAAATAAATAAATAATAGATGAAAAAGAAGAATATAAAAAATAATAATAATAAGAAATAAAATAAAGATAAAATAATAAAAAAATAATAAAGAAATATAAAATATAAAATAATAAAAATAGTAAAAAAATGATGAGATTTTTGTTCACTAAAATAACATGGAATCATGGACAATTTATAAAGTATCCAATTATTAAAAAGGGAAATATAGGAGAAACTTCGAATAAGAAAAAAAATATAATAATAATAAAATATAATAAAATAAGAATAAATTTCAAAAAGCATATCATATGTTTCCATTGCATAATGCACATCATGGTATTATGATATTTCTGTTCACGAGTATAAGTCCCGATGATGGGATCTTCCGAGGATCTTGCGAAGGTGGATATTTCTCGAAAAGTTTCCTAGGTGAAAAGATATCTTCGGATCCCACCAGTATGATGAGAGGGCTCGAGAAACATCTTTAATAAAAGGCTTTCGCTCGTATTAGGTTCATATTCATGAAAACATTATTTTTAAAGAAAAACGTATGATAACTCCAATGATGGGAATTATTCGTTGAATTTGCGAAGCAAGTTTCTCAAATAATTCCCTAAGTGAGAGAACACCTCGAATCCCACCAGTATGATGGGCGGATTCGAGAGAAAGTCCTCGATAAAACGTTATTCGTTCGACATATTTTTATCCGACGCCATGCATTTCATCTTGCCTCACACGTGCATTTCACTTTATAATCAAATAAAATAATTTAATAAAATTGGAGATAAAATAAGTAAATAATAGCTAAGGAAATAAAATGAACTAAAAAAAATAAAGCCTAATAGGATAATCTAAAAATGGTACTGTTCATGGAACGGGCGTTCCGAGGATGTTAATCCTTCCCCGGACGTAACCGTACTCTCAAATCTAGATCTCGAAAAATGTACACCAGTTTAAGATTCTTTCGGGGCACTTAAATCTAATTAAGACTTTGTCGATTAGAATCGAGTCAATAGGTGGCCAATCACACCTAGTAAAAAAGATTGGTGGCGACTCCTAGTTTTAGAGTTTTCATCGCGTCTGACGGTCGGGTTCCTGGACCCGCACGTTACGACACCCTGTTTTCATCAAAAATAAAAGCTGCTACAACTACTAGTGCAAATTAGCTGCTTAATTTCCTCAAGCCCGTAATCTAATGGTACTATTTCACCCCACAATCCATTTGATGACTTTTCAGACCATCCATTAGCACAACCTCCATTTGATGCCATGAGCGTTTGGCTTTCATCAACTTCATTGTAGAACTCCATTTTTCCACTAGTCTTGCTTTGTATTTGTTAATTGAGCCATCATGATTTAACTTGGCTTTGAAAACCCATCTAACTCTAATTACATTCTGTTCACTTGGTCTGTCAACTAACTCCCAAGTTTCGTTCTTCAAAATCATGTCCGTTTCTGAATCCATGGCTTTTCTCCAATTCTCATCAGTTTGAGCTTTTGCAAAACTAACAGGATCAGTACAAGCTAAATTACATATTTCATAGATGTCTGCAAGTGACCTAGTCCCTCTTACAGCTAAACTTTCATCCACCAAGTCAAGTGATTCATCATCACCTCCTTGCTCCTACTCATCTTCACCAGCAACTATAACACCAGAGTCCTGTATAATTTTGCTATCCCAATTCCACTTTTGCCCTTCATCAAACTATACATCTTTGCTAATGAAAATCCTTTTTGACTTCACATCATGCAGTCTATAACCTTTTGACAAGTCACCGTAGCCAATGAAAATAGCTAGAATAGACTTAGGATCAAGCTTTGATCTCTTTTCATCTAGTACTTTGACATAGCAAACAAAAGCAAAAACCCTCATATGTGAAACATTAGGCTTCTGTTCATACCACAATTCATAAGTTGTTACATTAGGAAGTACTCTTAAATAAGTCAAATTCAAAATATAATTTGTTGTATTCACAGCTTCTGCCCAAAACACTTTAAGCATATCTTTCTAAAACATTAAACATCTAGCCATTTCCATTAGGGTTCTATTCTTCCTCTTTACAACCCCATTCTGATGAGGATTATAAGCTACAGTCAGCTGATGTTTCACTCTCAGCTTAGCCAATAAGTTTTCAAACTCAAAAGCTATATACTCAAAACCATTATCAATTCTAAGTATCTTAATCCTTTTCTTAGAAAAGTTTTCTACCTGAGCCTTAAACTTCAGAAACTTACTCAGTACTTCTGACTTCATTTTCAAAAAATAAACCCAACTAAACTTAGTCAGATCATCTATAAACACTATATAGTATTTGCTGTGACTCAGAGAAGGTGTTCTCATGGGACCACACAAGTCTGTATGTACCAACTCAAGTTTTTGTTTTGCAAACCAGCTTCTATGCTTAGGATAAGATCCCCTGCTTTGCTTTCCAAGCTAACAAATCTAACACAACGTCTTTATTTTGCCAAAACCAGGTAAGCCTTCAACTAATTTATCATCAGCCAACCTCATGAGTGACTTATAGTTAACGTGACCTAACCTTCTGTGCCACAATTCAGCAGCATTATCCTCACTTACAAAAGTAGAATGCTCAACATTCATCAGATTTAGAGGATAACAATTATTTTTCATTTTGACAATTAATAATTCATCACCAGATGGATCAAAAATAGTGCATACATCATCTTTGAAAAACAATACATAATGTTTATTTGCTAATTGACCAACACTAAGCAAATTCTGATCTGATTCAGGAACCAAATAAACATCAGTGATGTATTTTATACCTAAGAGTGTCTCAACAACAACAGCTCCTCTCCCAAGTATTTTTAGGAATACTCCATTCCCAATCTTGATTTGTGCTGAAAAACTTCTATCAATTTCTGAAAACAGTTCCTCATTGCAAGTGAGATGATGTGAACATCCACTGTCCAATAACCAAACACTCTTCTTAGTTGACTCAGCTTCTAAGTTAGCCATGAATAGCACTTCATTAGTTTCCTCAGTCTGCTCAACCACTGCTGTTTTTTCTTCACTGCCTTTCTTGAATTTACAAACCTTTTGAACATGACCAAGCTGATCACATAATATGCACTTCACATTAGGCCTAAACTAGTAGTATTTAGAAGTGTGATTGGTTTTCTTACAATGAGTACATGGAGAGAACTTCTCTTGCTTCTTTCCTTACTTTCCTTCACCAGAATTGCTTCGTTTGCCTTTGAGCTTCTTTGCACTATCCTCTTTCACCCTTAAGCCTTTGGTCTTTGCAACCATAGCATTTTCAAGGGTTTCATTATTCCAGAGTGCTCTTCTCTACTCTAAAACAGGTAAAGCACTTAACAGTTCATTAACAGTGATCTTGGTTAAATCCTTGGAGTCTTCCAAATATGATATTTTGGCTTCAAATCTCTCTGGAATACTCGTAAGGATCTTATTCACAATTCTTTTATCACTGACCTCCTCTCCCAACCACCTAAGCTGATTCACAAGATTAATCAGCTTATCAGTATACTCTTGAATATTCTCATCCTCATTCATCTTCATTAACTCAAATTGCTTGAAAATATTCAACACATGCATAGCTTTAGTTTTGTCACTACCTTGATATTCCTCTTTCAAACTATCCCACACTAGCTTTGGATCTTCATAATTCATGATCTTCGCAAAGATTGTTTCTGAAGCTACTGATTGAAGGCAGATAAGAGCCTTATATCTCTTACCAACCTCTTCACTGTGCTGTTTGATTTGAGCCAAGGTTGAATTGGCATGTCGTTGTACCGAAATCTCGTCTGTCTCAACCATGTTCCAAAGATCGAAAGCTTTAAGATACAATCTCATTTTAACTGCCCAAAAAGTATAGTTAATTCCAAAGAAAACCGGTGGAGCTGTAGCACTAAAGCCTGCAGTAGCCATCTTTGATGCTTGGAAGAAACAATTTCATCAACAAAGAGCAAAATCACAGGTCCCTCAAGATTAAGAGTTCTAATATCATGTAGAGAAATGGAGGATAAACAAAGCAAGAAAAACTAGAAGAATGGAGAACAAAGAAAATGAAGAAAATGAGAAAATTTTAATATTGACTTGTTCAACAACTTTTCATTTCCAACTCAATATTTATACAAGTATTTTCAATTCAAAACGAACTACCCTCAGCTTAGATGTAGCCTCGGGAACTACATGTAACAAACTCAACTGGAATGAAGAAAACTAACTGACCTAGACAACGGTCACAACAAAAAATCAAAGAAGATGAATAAAACGACGAGTTTACTAGTCATTTAGAACCAAGAAACTAAAACAACAAAGACTCAAGTCGTATAGAAACTAAAGAAAAAGAAACCTTAACATAAAACGACTTCACCTCATGCGTTTCACAACTCTTGGTTTAATAATTGTGAAATGATGACGTTTTGGCTTCCTACTTAAACTCCTTTAACTAGCCATTGTTTCCTTCTTAGCTCGCAGTTGCTTTGACTTGCTTCAACCAGTTTCAAATCATTCTTTCAACACTCACCAACACTTCCAAGTAACTTCTTTTCTCACGTTAAGAATCGTCCTTTGCTAGTATGTCCTCCTTTGCGTTACTGGTTTGCACTTGCATCACTTTATTCACTCCTACAATATGTTTCTTTCATAAGGCAATCCTTGGATGAAACCTTGCAACATTTGCCTCTTATTTAAAATCAAGTAGTCACTCACCATTGAGTCTTTGTGCTTCTATAAAAGTGCTGAATTGAATAAATCCAAAGCATCTCCTTCGAACCAAACTCTTCTTAGGAATAAAGATATCCAATGCATTGCCAAACCAAGCCCCAATATCACTCAACCAATATTTATGAACTCTCACAAGGATATTGTTAACAAAGACCATATGGATTTTGTTAAGAATTGGATTTCTTTGTTGATTCGCCACATTTGCCTATCCCTTGTAGCCACATTTTGCCTTTAGCCAACGATATATGAAAAAAATATTAAAGAGGACAAAAGAGTACAACAATTGTTAGTGGTGAAAAATGGCCATTACACTATGTGGAAGCAAATTAAGGAATAGAGCTATACATTTTAAGCAAGGTTTCCAAATAACATGCATTTGCTTCCTAATCTTGAGGTTTTAGTTAAATAAACAAATCATTCTACCTCGAGAAATTTCTCAAGCCATTATAACAAAGAATACGTAGAAACAAATCAAGTAATATAGTTATATTAAGCAAGAATTTCAAACTAACATTAATATAAAAAGTTTTCAAAATTTTGAAGTAAATCACTTTTAATACGTTTAAAGTTGACACTTTAATATGGAGAACATATAACTCTATTATAACTTTACATTAATGCATGTGCCAGTTTATTCTTATCTTTTTAGCCTTACATTTATTCACATGCTATGAACACATGATGACATATAGACTTAACTTCAAGCATGTGATAGGAATTTAAAATTAGGCCTAATCACTTATGATCGATGGTTAAGATAGTTTTTGATTTGGTACTTTTTCATTTTTTGTAAAGAGCTTAGTGCATTCATTTTCTTGTGATACATAAAACCTAGGCAGATAGATTGTGCCCCAAACCCTAGGCTAAGGCTAAGGGCTCATATGTGCTGTACCTCCTTTCACCTTGCTAAACATGGGATTTAGCACATTCTAGATAAGGTTAATGAAAAGATTATTAATACTCCACTTCAAAACTTTTTATCATAAATGTCAGGGAACTAACTGAATAAATTAGAACTTGTTGCTTCATTTGTTACCTTAAGTTTCACGTTATTCCACCTTCCCCATTTATCTTTCCATAAACAATTATCGGTATCAAGGCTTTTTAAAATTACTCGCTATTCCTCTTTATCTCCTCTATTCTTCGTCTTGTTACTATAGGTACATGACATTATCTCCTCTATCCTTAGAGAGGGAATCCCCACAAATTTTTTATTTTTTCTTCCCCTTTCAAAACTTTCCTAGCTTTGGGTTAAAGTTTAAGGAACATCCGAGAAAGTAAAATTACTTATAATTGAATAAATATATAGTTGGTTGCTATTTGCTAACTATTTGGATTAAATATTACATGCACACCTAAGAATATTACAGTGGTATAACAACTCACAAACCGAGAATTCACAAAACATTAGTAATGAACTTCAACCCTTAAATTTTCTCGAAGGAAAAAGAGAAATTGGTATCCTATATCTTGGATCGAAGTTTCTGTATGAGCTCTCTCCTCAATATCTTTCCCGAGGCTGACCTTGGGACACTATTGAGAAAAGTGACTCTTCTCAATCTTTTGTAAGGTGCAACCTGTGGGAATCAAAGACTTATAATATGTCAGAGTAGAAAAACTTATGAGCCCAAACAGTGTGAGACCTAAAGAGCAGGATCTCATTACCTTTTCTGCAATGAAAATTTTAACATCATCTTCATTTAGTGAGCTGTTGGGAGCGCGAACAATATATGCTATGGGAACCTCTCCAGCTTTAACATCAGGAAATCTAAAAAAGAGGGAGACAATTAGTAATCTAATTCCCATGTTGTTGTTGGCAAAGAAACATATCCAATTTCCAGGCTACTTACGGAATGACGACAACATCCACAATTTCAGGATGAGAAAGTAGCAATCCTTCAAGCTCTGCCGGTGCGACCTGACAAACAGCCGTATGAATAGATAAAATAAGTTCATTTAGAAGAAGTAGAGAACAGAAACATGACTACATTTGACAATGTCTGAAATATTACCTGAAAACCGTTACATTTTATAAGCTCCTTTATCCTGTCTACAACAAATAATTGTCCTTGTTCATCAAAATATCCAAGATCCCCAGTACGCAGCCATCCTTTTTCATCCATAGCTAGCTTTGTAGCCTCTGGATTGTTAAAATAGCCTGAAAAAAAAAATCATAAATCATAACTATAAAAGGAAAAATCCAGTCATGATTTTGTAGCCCAACAGGTTCGACAACTATATCAATCATTCTCTCTCCCCTTCTGTTTTTCAAATGGTGAGTTGGGTTGTCAATTATTACTCTAAAACGACATTCATTTTGTGGGAACACCCGTATCAGGTTAGTAGTAGTATAGACTGAGTGATTTGCAATCATGGTTATCATGAATTTGGTTTGTAGAGTTTGTGAGATAATATATTAATATTTTTTAATTTATATAGTCAACAAATTTAAGGTTATTAGATAAAAGGACAAACATGCAGGTCTCGTAAATTGAAAGCAAAGAAATTCATATAGATCATTCGCATTGACACTGGCATTCGGCCCCATGACTACTTGATCATTCTCCCATACAAGACTAGAGACCTCTAAATAAGAAGAATTTGTTATAAGGGCAATAAATTGAGTCCTTTCTTAAAGATTATGGCAAACCAAAGACAGGATTATACACCTAATAAAGCTCATGTACCTTGCATGATAGTCGGTCCTCGAATCCATATTTCTCCTATCTGATGTGGTGGGAGGGGTTTCATTGTATTGACACTAACAATTTTGGATTCTATTACAGGCATGAGTGTTCCAGTTGAACCCGAAAAACGACGCCCATGCTTTGGATTCTCCAATGAAATTTTTCCGCAGGCTTCTGTCATACCATATCCCTGCACGATGTTATGTTATTTCGGATCATGATGCATAGGTACTTTGTTTTACAACAACCCACTTTGATCGTAAAATAATGCAAATGTTACGAGATGTCAATGCAAATTTTTAAGAGGGACAAGCCTATTAGCTAGAACGAATTGGACCCAAATTTTTTTAAAGTTAATTATACATGAAATGTATAGTATTAAATAATTTAAGGTTTATCAATATTTCCCTTTCAATTCACTACATCCCATCCCAAGAGGCAATAGCTAAAAGCAGAGTGAGGTGTACGCAACTGTTTGGCCCATCTGTTCTATCTCTTCATTATATGTCTATTTTTTATCTACCGTCCACTTCCTTTTTCCTGTTGCTTTGCTACTTCATAAGATATTTTCAACTATGTAAGTTTTTCCTTTTAAAATTGTTTTTCTGCTTTTCCCTTATTGCTTTTATGTTGCTTTTCTATTCCTTTACGTCCTTAACTTCTTCAACATTTTTTTACAGAGATCTCAATTTTCCAAAAAATTCCTTACAAACTTGAAAAAAAAAATTAACCAAACAAAAGTCATAACATGTACAAGAGGTTAACGCAACTTTAAAAAATAAAATAAAATCTCTTATTAAGTATTTTTTTATTGATTTCCTACTTTTCTTTTGCTCGGCTGTTGCTTTCTATCTACACTAATATTTTAGCCTTTTTAAGTTTTTCTTTCGATTAATTCTTAAGATTTTTAATAGTTTTACTTTTACGTTTGTTCAATTTTATATTTTGTTTTTTAAAGTTATGTTGAAAGACCTTTTGCCACGTTTCATCCGATTTTATTTTATTTTTTAAAGTTACATTAATAGTTGAAAAAACATATAACCGTGTTAGTTGAATTTAACTCTACTGCTTATTAACTATTTACCATCTCGTAAAAGAGAAAAGGCCAGTGACAAAAAAATAAAGAGGAGGCACGGGAGCGGGCACAGTAAAGGGGCAGATGATTTGTATCCATCTGTCAGGTGTCAAAATAAGTACCTGAAAAATCTCAACGTGGGCCAAATTCTTGGCACATGTCTCTATTAAGTGAGGAATGCGTAAGCCAGACTTGAGACTTGAGCTTTGAGTTGGAGAACAGTTAAGGTTTCATTTCGATTAGAAGAATCGACGAGAGCGGTTTCGTGAGGAATGAAGGAAGTGGATTCGAATATGAAGGAGGTGAGGGAGAGTTCAGGGTTTGTTGGTAGCTTGATAGGGGGCCTTGGGGAAGTGTATGTTTGGGTTATTGGATTGAATGAGTTCGCCATGGCGAGGGTTTGTTTGCAGGAGATAGGATTTGCGCTTTGAGATGCTTGTTTCTTGGATGACTTGAATGAAGTTTGTGAAAGTACAAATAAATAGTTGTAAAGTGGGGTTTCAACCACTTGCCAAAAGTAACTGAACAGATTTAGTAAGTTTGATTTCTTTTTTCTGAGATTGTATCGTTCTTTGGTACAGAATTAGATATCTAAATGCATACGCTACACAACTTGTCGCTTGTTGATTGGTGGTGGCAGCTGGTCATTAGGCTTTCCCGTTTTCATCTTCCCAACATGCAAATTTTTGGATAAAATACTTATTTTTTAATTTTAAGCATAATTTTATATAAATTTATTAACATTAAAAATAAATAGCCCACTTTAAAAGTGTAAATACCATTAATAAAAAATATAAAACATTTAAATTGTATTTTTTTATTAATTTAAAATATTATTATTATATATTTTTAAAAAAAATTCAAGCAGCACCAACTTCTCCAAAAGAGGGGAGCATCGATTGGTACTCCCCATTTTATATTTTTTTTATAAAAAAAATTATATAATAATAATTTTTAAAATTAATAAAAAATAAAATTATTTTTTAAATATTATCATATCATCAAATTAACGAAAATATTAATATTGATAACGACTAAATTTATGTATTTATTAGAAGATATTTTTTTAAAATAAAATATCTATTTTAAAAATTAATAGATTTATCTAAAATATTTTTTTTTCTCTCTTCTTTCTATATCTTAGTAGGGAATTATTAACTTGAGTCAAGGATTTGAATAATTACATCAAAAATGCATAATTCTCTTCTTAAAAGGAAAGGATTCAAATCCCAACCAAAAAAAGTATCCTTGGTCAAGATTAGAGTGCTCAGGAATTCGAATTAGGCAAACTTGTCAAGCTTGCAAGCTTTGACAAGACTCAAATCGGGCCTAAACATTACTTTTAGGTCCATACTCAGCCCAGTCAAAATATTATTATATAATAAATAAACATTTATATTTAATTTTAATTCTAAAATATATATATTTTAAATATTTTAATAGAATTTTAATACCAACGCTGGCTGCTATGATAGGCGGTAATTGTTTCAATGACGCTGCGCTTTCTTTGTTATCTATGTAATGTTGTGCTCATTCATTTTTCCTTTTGATTGATCCGTTTTGCCTTGATGGCCACCCCTTGAATTTTCTAGAACTTTCTATCTTTTCTATACTTAATAATATACCAGAATGATTGAGTAAAAACAAAAAAAAATAAATAAATGAGTTAAGTAGGGTTTAAATTTAAAATGTCAATCTAATCTGATATGATTTATAAACATTTCCAGTCTAGATCATTATACATTTAAAAGCTCACATATAGAGTTATGTTTTGCAACATAGGGCTTTTTCGCAAACTCATTAGGTGAAAACAAAATCAAAATTAAGCCCACAAAAAATTAAAAAATCCCATATATACTAATTAGCGAAAAAGCAGTTGGGAAATAAAACTCAAAAGTTAGGTTGGAGTAAAGGTAGGGTGGAGTAAACAGTTATGTCGGTTAGTTCGATTTTGAATATTTAATAATCGAATTAATCGAATTTATATTTAAATATAATCGAAATCAAACCGAATTTCACAAATAACTGAACTAATCGAAACTGAATTAATTCAGTTAATTCAGTTTAGTTTTCAAAAATCAAACTTGAGAAAATTTTTTTATTTGTATATATTTATATATGTTTTATTTTTTTATAAATCAATACTACAAAATATTAAAAATGATGATAAATAATTAGAATAAATAAGATAGATACTCATATAAACAACAAATAATTAAAAAATATGAATAAAAATAACAACAAATAATTTATAATTTATTTCCTATGCGAAAAACCTAATTATACCTTTATTTAAATTCAGTTAATTCGATTAAAAAATTTCGAACCAAAACCAAACCAAATTAAGTCTAATAATCGAACTATTCTAACTGAACTACTTGAAAAACTGAATTAATCGATCTGAAAAAATTAAACTCACTTTGATTTTGGTTCGGTTTGTAATTGCACACCATTAAATAAAGGTATATGCATAGATAAATTTGAAATTTAAATGTTAAAATAGAAATATGGTGGAAGTTAGTTTTGATATTACTTTAAGCAACAACTTGACCTAAAAAGGTACAACATATATTGACAAGTCGATAAGTTCTTTTTCATTTTTTTTTTCTTTGGTGCTAAGGCTAACTACTGGAAACAGGGAAATGAACCCTCGACCACTCTATTCCCGATAAATCTTGTAGCAGGTGGGGGTTATGGAAAAGAGAGGAAGGCAATGAGAGGGAAGGTTGAAGGACGCGTGTTTCTGAAGTAGTTTTCAAGTATTTAGGGTCTACCAGTAATATTTGATTGTTCTCTTCCTTGAATCATAAAATTAAGATCTCGAGGTTTCAAAGTATAGATAATTCATTCAATTTATCATTTCTTTTTTCAGAAATTCATATCAAATGAATTTTGCGCTTCTTTTTTATTTTGAATTCATTGTGTCATGAGTTTACATTTTTCAGTTCATAAAATATGCCTTTCAAATGAAAAAAAATCCTTACTTATAATCCGAGAGCCAACTCTTCTCTTCTTGACATAGAATTTGTTACATTCCATTCATTCAATTGTGGTATGTTCTTGTTGCATGGACTCTTTCACTCATTAAGAAAAAGACTCACATTGATCTAAGTGTACTTCAACTTAAAGTATTTTTTAAAGAAAGTCACATATCAATAAAAAGTTCATATAGATTCTGATATTAATTATTACCTACTCACAATTTTTAACTTAAGAACATGTCTATTGGATAAAAATGTGGATTTGTAACACTTACACATTGATAGTAAATTTAGAATCTCCTCTTAGAATAGTTGAAACCCATGTTTTACACAATCAAAGAATAAGCTTGTATTTCCATAATGTAATTACTTATGATCCTTCTTTTTTTTTCAATATCTGGTGGCCCATCTTGCCTCTTGGGCTTTTGATTGTAATTTGGTTGCGCTTTTAGACTCCTCATCTCTCTCTAGCGAAATTGCAAATGGCTTGAGTCGAGATGAGCAAGTCCAACCCCCACCTCTACGATCTTAATAATATCGCTTATAAAATAATATGGCTGCATGTTGCTGCGGTTTCAGCAGAGTTGCTTCGGTAGGATGTGAAAAAGTAAACGGTTAAAAGTGTTGAGAAATAGGGAGAATCGATTAAATATAGATCTAACAATTTTGTATACCATAAAGTAATACCACACCAATGTAATATGGGTTTAAGTAAATTTGGATTTAGGGTAATCGTATTTTACGTATTAATTGTGTCACACCTCTTTAATCTGTTTAAGATAAGTCTAAGATACGATTAATTAATCATATTATTATTTACCTGTATAATTTATGATTTGTTTATTACGCATTTATCTATTTAATCATGCTCAAGTGTTGTGTAAATACATTTAATACACAGTTAAGATTCATTTATTGATTCATATAAATGTTAATATTTTTAAAAAGATTTAAATTTATTAATATTGAATTTTATTATATTTGATAAATATCATGATATTTATAATTTTTTATTGTAAAATTGAGTAATAGAATCATATTTTACTTGTACATATTTCAACTTAATTGTTTTAATTGTGTTAATCATATCAATTGTGTAAACATGTCATAAATTGTATAAATTATAATAATATAAATCGTGTTGTGTCGTATAAAATTTAACTCAATATATTTAATAAATGTGTTAATCATGTCTTATCGTATTGCACATTTATTAAACATATTCATAGACGTGTTTAAGATCTTGACATGAATAATTAATTATATCTTGTTCATATTTACCCGTGTAACTGTTAATACCGTATATTTATATGATATGATTAAAATATATATATATATACATGAATTGTCAGATTTGTTAAATATGCGGGAAGAATTAGAAACTAGAAAATACAGGAGAAATCTAAGCATTTTCCAATGCTCAAAGAAATCCAAAAGAGTCCAAAATAATTTAAATAATTGATATTAAAATTTATCTAATTTTTAATGCATAATATTAAAAACGAGATATATTTAAATTAAAATAAATTTTTATTCTTTATGAATAAAAGAATCATTATAATGAAAGCATTAAACAATTAGATAAAATAGAATATCATCAAATTTCATTTTAATAAGAAATAAATTTAGACTTATAAAATAAAAAAAATTTTCCACACAATTGATATTTTTTAAAATTAAAAATGTGATTCCCTTAAAAGCTATTTATCCAATTGAATTTTGATTTATACAACCATCCTAAAAATTCGAATAAAATTAATGAATTCATAAATAAAAATCAACCTCATTCTTAGTTTTCTCCCAAACAACCAAAATTCAGCGATACAAGAAACGCCAAGTACAGAGAAGTCGTAGACCAATCGTTTCAAACCCGGATTCCCAGCTGCAATAAAGAAAGCCAAAGAACTCCTTCCCTCGCGCCACGTGTCCACTCCCACGTCTGTGGCGTCGAAACTTTTTCCTTCCCCTTTCCTTTCCCCTTCCCTCCTTTTCTCTCCGCCCATCCCTGTTCCTTCAATTCCCTCGGATTTCCTCTTCTGACGAAAAGAAAATCTCTTTAATGGCTAAAACATCCACTATTGTCTTCTCGTCTTGTCCTTCCCTTTCTCGTTGGAGGGAAACCAATTCTTTTCTCCCGACTTCCTTCAGATTCTCAAGTCGTCCTTCTCGTTTCCTTCGTTTCTCTTCCAAAGCTTCCGATTCCGGCAGCTTCCTTGGCGACGATTCTTTTGGTTTCTTTCCTTGGTCGCCTGATAACAACGGTAAAGAAAAAAAAATCTTTTTTTTCCACCTTAATTATGCTTAATTCTTGAATCTTTTTTATTTACTTGGTTTAAAAGAGTGAAATCAAATGATTCATCACAAAACATTTCATATCCGAATCTTTATATGTAATTTTACGCCATTTTTTTGTCATCGGAATGGAAAATTTGCAGTCAACGGAGCAGGGGCAAGATAGATATTTTATACATTAAAATTGTCTCTTTTATGTCACGAGACAGATGATTTAGTTGAATTGATTAAAGGGTCATAGCTGTTAAGGTAAAGTTTAGTGAAAGATGAAAATTTCTAGTGATGAATGATTGCATTGTGATTTGTAATGTTGATGGGCTATTAGAATTGTTTGTTTTTTATTCAAATTTGCAGATGTTGAATGGGTTCAGGAGGAGAGAGTCACTTTGTTCACATCAGATGGACTAATTCAAATCGGAGGTTCCATGGTTCCGAGGCGTCTAACTTCTTCAGATGTAAGTATCTTGTCATTACCTCATTTTTATCTTTCTTTGTTGAAGTATCCAAGAGTATTGTATGGATCAATGTTTTATTGACAAAACATTGGCATTTTGAACTTTGATTATGGTATTTGGGATTATAGTCTAGTTTTTTGTTTCTTTACATAATCTATCATTTTAGAATCTGGTGTTAGTTGGCTGAAGAATTTTGTTATGTGGCAGAAGAAACAGGGAAAATCGAAAATGTCTCAAAAATTTCAACGGTTTCAAGAGAGTGATTACATGGATCCTAACCAAAGCTTGTGTCTAGGTGCTCTTTTTGACATTGCAGCAACAAATGTAAGGAATTTTTAGGCTGTTATTTTGCCATGAACTTGAGGTTTCAATCGTAAAAGACTTAACAGATAAGGGATTTGGTCAATCTAGGGACTTGACATGGGTAGAAGGCTTTGTATCATTGGCTTTTGCCGCTCTATTGAGATGCTCAGTGATGTTGTGGAAGATACTGTTTTAGAACATGGTGGGGAGGTATGCAGCATTGGACCAATATTATCTGTTTTTTCCAATCATTACCATATTGCATTTTTACATACATGAGGATATTGAATTTTTTTTTATATAATTGGGGAGAAGAGATTCGAACCTGCTCTTTAGGCAGGGAGATTATGTACCAACCAATGAGCCAAATGCTCAGGTGCCATGAAGATATTGAATTGAAAATTGTAATTTGAAATATTATATAAGACACTTTAAAAAATTATAGGTATTATATAAGGCATTCAAAATAAGCTTTCGTCTCCCAGCCTAAACTTTCAAGATCTTATCACCATATCTGCAGTGTTTGCTTTTTGTTCCTTTCTTTATCAGGTAGCATAGTTCATATTGATGTTTAGCATTGATATCTAGCAGAGGAAAGTTTTAGCTAGTATCTTGAGAGTTTGACAGAACTAGCCCATTAATGGCTGAAACTGGGAGTAAGATTATTTGGCTTGTTTAACTAGGGACATTGTTTACTTATGTTATTGTTATTGAAAGAAAAAGAAAAAAGCCCAAATCCCGTTAAATTCCTATATAATTTTTTTAACCAATTACAACAATAGTTTTTGGGTTTTGTGTTGGAACTTGTGTAAGTGGACCTTCCCCTTGGCTCCCACACAGCAACCTGAGTTGGCGGTCTTGACTCCCTATTTTCCGATTTAATCAGCCATGCCAATCTGATCTAATTTCTAACAAACCATGAAAAGTGTCTGCTGAATTTTCCAATTAGCTGCAGCAGCTTTCAGTGATCATCCGTTTTTAGTATCTTTCTTGGGCTGTGATGCAGAAGTAGTATGTAATTGTTCAATCTCTTGGTTCACTTTCAAAATGCTCTTTCATATCCACTTTTTTTGAAATGTTTCTCTTGCAAGCTTAGCGTAATACTTCTTTCCTGTGTTTTGCATTGGTATATCATCGTGCACTGAATTTTATTGAGGGTTTACCCTTCTGTGGCTACATCAAATTTTGAAATCTGCCTATTGTAAATTATCAGGTTGTTGCGGCAGAGAAGGCCAGTAAAGGTGGTTTGCATGAAAAGCTTACCATGACGGTTGCAGTGCCATACCTCTGGGGTGTTCCGCCTGCTTCTGAGACACTTCACCTTGCTGTACGGAGCGGTGGAGGGATTGTGGAGAAGGTTTATTGGCAATGGGATTTTTTTTAAATAATTTATCAATCTCTTCTAACCATCACTCGTACATTCTGTACATAAAATTGTTGTATTCCTAAGTACAAAGCTGAATGCTGTACTCAAGGTCGATGACCCAATTCTTTAATTGGGAATTGATGTCAATATCCAATTCATTATTCTCAGTTTCCTGTTTTTACCGTCATATAATAATGCCATTGGCCGTGTCGGAACTGCTGATATGCAATGCTCAACATCTAAATTAGATTACATCAAGAATGAAGTACGTACTAAGATTCTCAAAATTCCTTCTTATTCATTTCACAATTTGATATAAGCATTAATCTTTTCCGACTATTTAGTAAACTTCACAGATGTAACATTCAAAGGCTGGGTAAAGCAGGGGCCATGTCTATAATGTGGTGACAAATACTCGCTGGCAAATAGCTGGTAAATGTTACTATTATTTGTCCGTCTTTTGTTGGTCTCCCATGTCAAATCGTTGCTGGGGGATGATGTAGGGAATCATCTATAAACAGTTATGGTGATTTTTTTTTCTTTGTTTTTTTTGCTTGGATATAAATCTTATATTGGTTATGCTTCTTAAAGAAAGAACCAAAGAGCTAAGCCTGCTAGGTTCTTTACATTACTGCAGAACCATTCAGTCTTTCCCTAAGCATGGGTTTTAGAGGAGGAACTTCTACTTGGTAAAAATAAGGAATTTGTGGTGACATTCATGTAGAAATTTGCATAGAATGAGCCCACAGTATGATGTTTTCGGCTCTCCCTCCAACCCACCATTAGGGAAAGAACAAAAGGAAGAAGAAGAATGAAAAGAGCATAGACATTGGTATATACAAATAATTATGCACCATGGGTTTGGAAAATTTCACCCCCTAGAGTGGACAAGGGAGCTTCTTTTGTTGCACTGATTGTGAAAAAGGTTGAAAAGCTCCAAAGCCAAAGATCTTCCTCTGTTTTAGCACCCCGCCCCAAAACAAGAAAGATCTTTCCGATCAGTTTCGACGCAGCCATTGACCAACTGTGAATGTCAAGTTAATATGAATCCGTGACTACACGTTCTAGACATGAACTAAAATTATTGAACCATCATTCATATGATTAAAGGGCTGTATTCTTCACTTTATAAGCTACCCTCTTAACTTCTTTCGTAGAAGTTGCTTTTTTAGTCTTTTCGATAGTCTTCATTTTCATACTCTAAGTGTCAACATGAGTCCCTACTTCACTTTTATTAAGTGCTCATTTTGTAGACATTTACCTTTTAATCATTAATTTGTAGTATCATCTCTTGGGAAATGCTCTTTGTCCAATGTTTCCTTGTTCATGTCGTGAAATAAAGGGCAGCAGAGTAGGGCCAGAGGCCGCTGTTTCAGCACAAGATATAGCATTGTAGCTTCAGCCCTGTGACATTGGCGTACGACTACGAACCATCTCTTGGGAAAATTTTTAACCCCAGGAGTGAATAAAAGAACAAACGAATGACCTTTGTCGCATTGAGTAAAAGTCAAGAACCCCTGAAGGAAAATATCTCTCTTCTGTCTTCTCTGCTTTTCAAAGCTTCGATTGACCGATTGTTCGGTCACATAGTAGTTCGTGATGCTATTTACTCCCAAAAACTAACAATTTGAAGCAAAACAATCTAAAATTCCCTACTGTTAGCAATATGGATGCGTATAATGGCGATGTCTGCTCACTTTTTTCTAATGGAACTATTTTTCGATCGAGAGTTTCTTAACATTTTCGTATATAAAACCACATTGAGATATTGAACCATTCATATGATTCGCATGTCTGTCGATCAAGAAATTAGTGAGTAAAACGTGGGAGCACCCCTTGATTAATTTTTCCTGTTAAGATGCACTAGAGAGCCAAATCTGCACGACGACAGCCCAAGAAAGAAATTTGATACTCCTAGTTAATTGTCGGCAGTCGACACCTTTTAATGGTTGAAACTGTTTGTTTTCATCTAATAATTGAGAGTTTTTATGTTAGTTGTTGGAAAAAGATTGGCTTCCTTTGTCCATGGAAGATTTCCATGATATTCTAGCTTTTTTGGCGGTACTTCCTCTCTGTATGTCTTTTACTTTGATGTCTTGTGATAATGCACTAGAAAAAGATTAAATAACCTGCATAGACATGCTTATTATGTTGGGACAATTTGGAGATTAGAAAGGTTATTACATGAAAAGTTGTCTTGTGACACATCAACAAGATATGATTATTGCCCCCCAAAAAACAGTGTGATTGGATGTTTTATGTCAAGTTATTTGCTTGGATATTGGTGCTTATAAACTATTTGAGTTATCAACTTTTTATGAAAGGATCAAGCTCTGATTAAGCTTTTCTTTATTTGGGTGTGGTTCATGGCTCATGCAAAAAGATAAGAGCTTATGTTTGCATATTTAGACTCTTCCTAACGCTAGTTCTTTTAACAAATTAATGAGGACATTTTTTATTTAATAATTACTTGCATGATCAGCTACCATGAAGCTCTTGAAGGTCTGGTACAAGATGGATGATTAATTAAGCTTTATAAAGAGAATTAAATAAGCTATAACTTAAGTATGGTGATTTAAGTAGGAGCCTGGAAATTGATGCTAACTCACTAACAAACATCCAGAAGCAAATGAATAACTTAATGTGGTTGAATCTTATAATTTCCACAAAGATAGATTAAAATCTCATGGATGATCAGTAGGTGCAACACCTTTTGACCTTTTACACCCCACTAGAGAAGACATTCCCAGAAACTCTTTCCCCATATCTTTAAAACCCCATTTGTAGATTTTTGATGTTAATAAATAATGCCTATAGCTGGCAAAACCCATTAAATCTAACCAAAGATGGCACAAGAAAACAAAATGGTGAAAAGGTCAATGGATTCATCTTTTTCAATAATATTTTGCTTTTCTCTGTTTCTCATGGGAGATAAACAAAACAGCTAAACCCATTAGCCAATCAAATTGATAAACCCAAGGCATCATTATCCTGAGATCATATGATTTTGTAGCTCCTTGGACTGCTTCCCCATGAGGATTCTCTGCCACTTTGCATTACACAAATGACCTTGAATTTTCTGCTTTTGTTATATCTCAGTTCCCCCAAGTTGGATTTGTTTATCATTTCCCTCATTTTCTAATCAAGCTTTTTGCCTCTCCATACCGCACCAATCCTAATCAATTGGGTACTCAATAATTGAAACCTGCCTCACATCTGTCATGGTGCCGATCGTCAACCATTGAAACTCCAAAATTTGCAGCAGCATGTTTTGCTCACCGCAAAAATAATAAATGTGATGAAATAAATTCATCTGTTTTACTCTTCAATCCTCCAAAAATCATGCATTAATCAATGAAGATCAATAACATGTAATATAATAGAACGTGTACCATCCCCTCCTATTTTAACTAATTGGAGGCAAAAATATAAACTATACATCACTTTTGGCTTAATCAGCCTACAATATTTCATAGAATATTAAATTATATTGCACTCTCTCTCTCTCTCTCTATATATATATATATATATATAGATAATCTTCAGACTTGTTTAAGAAGACTTAGATTAGGATTAACATCAAGTCATTTTTAAATCTTGAGGGATAAAATCCACAAAGATATATACAAAGACCGTCGACCTTGGGTTTGACTAGATTCAAAGTTAATCAATGAGAATTCATTTAAAAGAAAACATTTTAGAAATAGGAAATTGATAAAAAAATTGGATTAAACAAGTTGAACGCTTAGTTTTCAAGTTTGGTCCTTGAAAAAGATGATAGCTTCTCTGGTTTGATGACAATTAAACAATTATTTCTGAATTGTTGCAGTAAAAATACTCTAGCCTATAGCAGCACATACATCATTTCCCGAAAAGAAAAGCACAGAGGAAACTTTTTCACCATGTACTGTCAAAAAACTGTTTCCATCAGAAATCCACCCCCAAAGCACATAACTCAAGTCTAAATCTGAAATCTTGAACCCATTCCCTCCCCTCACCCTTCAAATCCATCTGATTTTACACACAGTCATAGTCAGATCAATAGTACATAACTTTTTCTTCTGCCTTGTTTTCATCAAAAATAAAGCTGCTACAGCTACTAGTGCAAATTAGCTGCTTAATTTCCTCAAGCCCGTAATCTAATGGTACTGTTTCACCCCACAATCCATTTGACGACTTCTCAGACCATCCGTTAGCACAACCTCCATTTGATGCCATGAGCGTTTGGCTTTCATCAGCTTCATTGCAGAAATAACTGTGCATGCCCATTTGTTCACCGTTATTTGCACCATTGCTGCCCCTCGCACCGCCATATTCATACTCTAATTCTTTGTTTTGGCTGATTTGGTTGCTGCAAGACCCATCAGAAGAACTACAACTAGCTTCACCTCCAAACATTTGGAGGCCATCCTGTAGTTGGTAATGCTGAGTAGGACCCAGTAAACTCTCCCGCGGTTGAAGTACGGATGCGGCAGTTACACAAGAAGCACGGCTGTTTGAAAAATTTGAGGAATATGATACTTCAAAGCATCTAAAAGATCTAGCTGGCGTGTTGTAGGTGTTGTTGCTGCAATTGTATAGTAACGTTGACGATGGTGATGACAAAGGAGGTGATGGAGATGGGGAGGAAGTTGAAGATGATTGAAGAAGAGATGAGAAGCTAGCATGGTGAACGTGATGAGGTTTTCTATGAGATTGGGGAGCCATGCCAAAAAGTTTCTTCTTGAGCTTTGTGTTCCAGTAGTTCTTGATATCATTATCAGTCCTGCCTGGCAACTGAGCTGCTATAATTGACCACCTGTAGTAGTTTGTGATGGGAGTAAGTTCCATTAGAAGAAATTTAAGTGAGCTGTTTTTGAAACTCTACCTCCACACTCTTGAGAAACTAAACACGGCATGCAAAAGGGCAGAATCAGAAAATATGATCTAAAATTAGCATATTCTTGGAATATTAAATTAAGTTTATTCTTGAAAGGGCAAAGGGAAAAAGAAGTCTTTTCATGCTTGGTTAATTTCTCAGGAAACAAAAATCTTGGGAGAAGATTCTGAAACAAAAACTTATGGAGACCCAGATCAAGTTTAAAAGGTATGATATGACAAATAGACATTTTATTTGGAAAAGACAGGATGATTAACATACCTGCTACCAATGCTTGCATAGAGAGTGCAGATTATCCTATCTTCATCATCAGAGAATTCTCCATGTTTAATATTAGGCCTGAGATAGTTAAGCCATCTTAATCTGCAACTTTTCCCACATCTCTTAAGACCTAATACAAACCAAACGCATTCAAGATCACCAACAAGAACTATTGAAAGGACCCTTTACATGCTCCTTCACACTCACCAAGAAGAAAAAGGAGGAAAAGAAAAACTGAAAAAGAGGAAGAAAAAGGAGGAAAAGAAAAACTGAAAAGTGTTCTTATATATTACCAGCTTTTGGTGGGAGAGCAATCCAGTTCCCTCCAGTTCCCTGTTTCTCTATGTACTCCTTTAACTTTGCATCTTCTTCAGGCGACCAGGGACCTTTCTTCACATTAGCCTTATCACAGCAAGGAGCCCTTCCCATATCTTTTATCTCTCTGTCTCTCACTCTTAATTAACTTGTTTGAATACTGAAAAACGAGCTCCTTCAACTAACAACAAGAGGTTTCTTTCAAAGTTATGGTGGTGATGGTTGTGAGGGAGGCTGCCTAGCTAGCTTTTGTTCCAAAAGAAGACTTCAATTTGTTTGGGGGACTGAGGGAAGATGCTAATATAGAGAGAGATAAAACAGAAGTCAAAACACAGGCCGTCTAATTTCAATCATCCATCTGTTTTCTATAACTCCTGTTGCTTGATTAGCTGAGAGAACTTTCCATCATAAACTAATCAGGCAAAAGGAGAGAGCCTTCCTAACAGGACCATCAAACTAGCTAGGCCTTAACTTGGTCTCTTCTTTCCACACTCGAAAGAATCCAAAGTCTGCTCAAGTAATGACATACAATTTTGCATTGAAAATGATAGGCTATAGTTTTTATTATTATTAATATTATCATTTTTCAAATCTTATAGGCAAAGTCTTAGGGCTGCCATTGTCATTTGCCAATGTGGACGCCTCAATTAAATACTATTTTTCCATCCATCATATTTTATATGCTGATTTATTTTTCTGCAGTTAATGAGATTGGACCTCTCTATAATTATAGTATGATGGTACTATTACTATATACTATACTACAGTATTTTATTTTGCATAACATCATCAAATATGGCTCGTAAAATTAAAAGGAAAACTATACAAAAACAAATTCCAAATCATGTTAAGTAGAGGTATATATACATATACACACATCTCTAATCATTATGTATTGACATGCAAATATCTTAGTAAAAGTTCTATATGATCGTGCCTGTGGTGGGCATATAATTCCAATAAAATAAGTAACAAATCAAAGGCCAAAAAGATGAAAAGAAGGGATGGAAGGGAGTTATTGGTATGGTGCAGTCCATTTCACTGGTGTTTGATGGGAGGAATTCATACTATAGGCTGAATGTAAAGTTTTTATTTATGGCGTGACGTACGTGAATTTAACTCAAATGATAAAAATAAAATGAAATTTCGATAAAACTTTACCTTAGTAAAGAAGAAAAACATGTTACTGCAACAAACATTGGTGGCAGTGGTCCTATATATATATGATCCTCTTTATCATTTACTCAAGTTTATTAGAGATTTTGCTATTGGGTAAAGTTGGGAGTGCACAATTAGGCATGTTCATTGAATTGAATGGCTACACATATTGATGATATGTCCCATTAGGTCTGCATGTCTCCATCCATCCATCCATAGTCTTGGTCCCAATCTCAATAATCAATGTTAATTTACTCTTCCTTGTAAAAAAAGAAAAACAAAACATGTTTTAGCAATTAAAATATGTTAATTTTCTTTCCAAAAAATTCCATTTAAAATTTAAACTTTCAATTACAATTGATATATATATATATATATATAAACTTACAAGTAAGCTAATAAAAAAAGTATGAAATAAGAACAAAATCAACATAGAGATCTTAAAATTTTTACTCTTTCTCTTTACCCTTGACATAAGCTTTCATCGACAATAAATTTTATTAATAAAAAATAATTAATTTGGTCAAACACAAATTTGACAGACGAATAGGCGCTAGTAAAAATCACAGCCTGCAGGATTGAATGTGGATAAATTTCCGTGGCTCAATTAATTAACGTCCCGTCGTTGGACCGGTCTAGACTTAAATATATGGCCACAAATAGGCAACTGCAATGGACAACAAGTTCAGAAGCAACCAAAATATTTTCAGTCCATTTCTGCCAAACTCTACATTTTTCAAACATCATAAAAGCTTTTATAGAATTCCGCCCACTTGTTATCTCAATTTAATGCTTAAATCTTGATTTGATGTAACTGTTGTCTTACCTATGTGATTGAATGGACCAAAATTATTAAGGTCCGCATATATATATTTATATGTATAAAGGGTGAACTTCTTCCCCATGACCATATATATATATATATTTATATGTATAAAGGGTGAACTTCTTCCCCATGACCATAACAATCCTGATTAGCCATCACAATTCAGATCCATTTTTGGTGCAGAATCGTGTGCTGATTGGCATCCTTTTTGGGACGTACGTTGCTTCTTATTCCAGACATGGTCAATTAGTTCAGCGGCTATGATAAACTTTTAATACTGGAAGCTGCAGAGGAAGCAGAATCCCTGTAGCTATCTGCAAATTATTATACTGTTTCTTCATTTTTTGGTCTAGTCAGTGGACCAATGCTTTTGCTAAGGAACTGAACTCAACATCGGTGAAGACATTTTTCCATGACAACAATCAAAAGATGGTAACACATTTATTACTACCATTGACACAGTCTTGTATGTACTAATTTAACCCAGTAACTAATCTTCCATCAATCCTTAATCCTTCAACTTTAAAAGTATATATGTAGTGCATATCTGAATTTATAGTTTAACCCATCCGGTAGTTCACCTATAACTTCATTTAAGTAGGATGGGTTACCCCTCTTACCAAAACATGAAGCCGGTTTTGTAAGCTTACCCCAATTGACCAAAGCAGTGGATCTGCAACAACTAGGGCGGGTAACAACACATGCTTTCTTTTAGTATAAACCAAATGTATAAAAAGAAATAAAAACAACGAAGAGTAAGCCTTTAATAGCCCCCAGAGTGGCAGTGTTGATTCAAGGCATAAAAAAGTTTAATAAATTTGTTTTCTTTTATCTTTTGATTGTGACACATAAAACCATGTGGTCATGTAGTTTAATAAGCAACCTGCGTTTTGGGACTCCATACAATGCATTATTGTCATTTCAAAAGGCTTATCTTTTTATGATGGAGAAAAGCTAAACACTGAGGAAAGACTTCTAAACCGATTAATAACTCAAAGATGGCCCATCTGCTTTAAATATTACTCACTTAAAAACAAAAACACTGACCTTTGATTGATTCTCATAATTTTCCAGCTTATGTAGAGACTTCTCATAAAAAGTTGATTTGTGGTCCAACCACATGAATTTTGGAGCAAAAAGATCAATCATAACATGGGTTTTCTTTTTAATATATTGATTTTTATTGGGTAAACTTTTTGGTCCATATAAAATTATATATCAAGGTTTTATTTTTCAACATTTTTTATCTATAAATTATTGAAAATGTGATTAGTGCTATGCTGTCATTACTTTCTCTTTCCAAACGTACACACAGGAAGTTTTGACCTCTGTCTCTTGAGCTTGAATCTTCTTTTTGCCGTCATAAATTCGTTCAATGACTTTATATTGCACAATTTTCTTTGCCAAGAAAAAAATTTGTGATTTGTTGATCTTCCTTCCAATCTCGTTTACAGCAATAAGAAGGAAATTGCATGTCATTGTTTTCAAACATGTTTTTTCCAGAAGAAAATCATTTTCATGAAGCAACAAATGTGAAAAGCATGATCAAACGTTGAAATGATCCTTTGAGCTATAATTGCAGGTTTCAAGCTATCAATAAATTTACAAGAGTTCTGGTCAAGGTAATGCCAGAATATCTACATCCTAATTCTACCAATGGGTGCAGAAAATCACCATACTTAAACTAGAGTTTTGCCCCACCCTGACTCTACGGCAATTGGGGTGGTTTGCTTTTCTTTTCTTCCATTCTCTTCTTGCTTTTATTCTTTCGAGAACAATGGACAAGGGGTGTTTTCAATTTAATTGGGATTAGTTTTATAATGAAGTCTGATTAGGATTAAATCCTTTTTAATCAAGATTTTGTATATTATCAATTTATTACTTAAGATTTGGTTCTGTATCTGTGATTCATTTGCCTTGGTCCACCGCGCGCATCAGCTTTCATGGTGACTTAACAGATAGATTAGCACAGTGGGTCGACTATTCCATAATCGGAAGTGCAGTACAACATAAAACTTAGATGGTAAGTTTATGGATTGCCAGGTTTTGACCAAAATCTTTCTAGGACTTAATAGAAGAAAAGAGAAACACAACTGAAGCTCTAGCCAGAAGAGAAAAAAACTTGTAAACTGTAAAGCTAATAGAAAATCGGTTTACCTATACAAGTACAAATACTTGTCACCATGCAATATTCTTTTGATTTGCAGCAGATTTAGACGAGGGTTTAATCCAAGTATAGTTTAGTCGTAGATCCTTGATGCCAAGACGAATTTTACTCGAATAACCGCCAAATAAAAAACCCAGTCGCCAGAGAGTAGACTTTGTAGTTGTTATCTTGAATGATGTGGTGTTACTCATTCCTCTAATTGTTACTGTTTCCAGGAAAGATGCTCCATAACTAACATAGAGCGTTTTATTTTCAAGATTTTCTACTCTTTTCCAAACCTTGCATTGATCACTGTTAACCTAATTATAACAATTATACATATTATAAGCTAAATCAATGGATTATGATATTATTACAATATGATATAATTATGTTTTATTAACTTAATTCTCTTATAAATTATTGAGAATCTCTTGTATATATATATATACTTTATTCTCTTTGTACAAAAACACAATTCTGAATATAAGATTTCTCTATCTTAATTTGATAACAAAATCATCCTATCTAGCTATTTTCTGTCTTTTTTATTTTCAATCTTCATACTATCCAAGTCGTACCTTTTTTTTTACCCAAAACCACAACCAATCTGCATCCATCTAGCTACACTGCCACTGCACTGTCATCATCCATCACTGGCAATTTAGGTGACGTTTGATATTTTATAATATAATGAAATTATAAGTAACGTGATTTCAAAAAAGATAGCATTGTAATATTTGATATATAAGTAAAATAATGATTAAAATGCAAAGAAGATAACATTATAATAGTTGGTTTACAAGTATTTCGTTAGGAATGTAATGTTAATTTCTAAAATTACTCCTATTTATTAAAATGTAAGTTTAATATATTTGTATTTTTTTGTTGTTAATTTTTATATAATATCATCTCTTGAATATATTTTTAATGTCATATATTTTATTTTTATTTCTTATTATAATCTTATATATTTTATTTACATTTCTTAATATAATTACCAATATTATATATTTTATTTTAATTTATTTTTTTAAAATAATATAAATTTTATTAACAATCATCATCCATCGTCCAATAAAAAATGGCTACTAAGAGTCACAAAGAGGCATCCCTTGAAATCTGTATTACAAAAAAATATAACATTGTAAAATGTTTTTAACAAAGTAACAAAGTTAAAGGGTAAAAATATTTTTAATAATATTGTAGAGTGTAATGCAATCTGATTGTATTAGTTTTGGACTGCAATCATATTACACCTATTGGTTGTAATGTGATTATATTACAATTTTACATTGTAGTGGTTTGTTGCGAAACAAACACCATAATGTAAATTAATTGGGCACATTGAAAAGAATGTGTTCTTACTTTCTTCATACCAAAGGCTACTTAGTGTAATCTCGCTGCTTGACCCACATCACTTTCCAACTACCAATTCACGTTACTATCACTGTTAACTGTCTTATCTTTTGTCAATTTGTTGATCGTCAATTACTGGAGCTCATCAGTTGACTACGTGTTGAGCAAACTTTTTTTTTTTTTATAATTGAGGAAGGGGGATTCGAACTCTACTTTTTAAGCAGAGAAATTATGTACTAACCAATTAGACAAATGCTCGGGTGCTGTTGAGCAAACTTGTTGCCTTTATTTTGATCTGATATGGTTTGCTTTGCTTGCATGTTTCCTTTGTACAATCAGCTGTTAGATCATCTTGCCATGTTAGCAAACTACAACACTTTGCTTCATGAGCTTGCCACGTCAGCTTATCACATCACCCAACACATAAGCTTCCGCGTCACCTTGACACTTTGATCAATTGCCATGTCATCTACCACATCACTATAATACATCAAGTGCCACATCATTCTCCATGTAACCACTTCCTTGAGATAATCGTTTTTACTAATTTTGACTTCCTTATTTTAATTTTCACCTTTTGTTTTTGCTAATTTTGACTGTGAGATGGAGAAATCTGAACTTTTTAAGCCAATTGCAATGATTTTGATGAGAAACAATTACAATATGTGGGTCTAAGGTATGAAAAGTGTTTTGAATGGGTGCAAACTTTGATGCACTTTCGCTGGAGACATTGTTCATTCTACTGTTTCCGACTCTATTTTTACTTGTTTGATGGATTGTGAGTCTATTACAGAAGCATGAGACAGTTTGAAGGTTGAGTTTCATGATAGTGATAGGACCCATCAAATACAAGTCTTAAATCGACTTGGTGAGTTCGAAGTATTGAAGATGAAGGATGAGGAAAGTGTGAAAGATTACTTAAATAAGATTTTGAAATTAGTCAATAAGTTGAGATTACTTAGGAAAAATTTACCAAAGAGAAGAATAGTTAACAAATTTTGTATAAGTTTGCTAGAGAAATTTGAGGTTAAGATATCTTCTTTGGAAGCCTAGAAGGATATGTCCACATTGATTGTGACAGAGTTCATAAATGCTCCTTAAGCTCAAAAGCAAAGAAGGGCATTGAGACAGGGAGATCATGTAGGAAATGCTTTATTGGCACAAGCAAGCAAGAAGAAAAATGGTGATAAGAAACAAGATAAGCAAAAGGCTCAGTATCCTCCCTATTCTTATTGTAAAAAATGCAACCATATTGAGCATTTTTCTGGTACAGACTGAATGTTACATGCAAGTCTTGCAACCAGCTTGGTCACATGGAGAAAGTTTGCAAGATTAAAGTCGATCAAGGAGAAGAAAAGTTCTTGTAGCTGAGGAACATGAGGCAAATAAGAAAGTGTTATTCATGGCCAAGAAACTCGAAAGGTCAATAAGCTTTAGTGTTTGGCTTATTAACAATGCGTGTTCCAATCATATGACTAGAAACACAAATAATTTTATTTTCTTAAATAATAATTACTGTAGACACCTAACTAAAAAATTTAAATTAAATTAAATTAAATAAATAATAAATAATAATAAAAAATAATAAAAAAAAATTGGGGATGGCTGGGCGTACGCCCAGCCATCCCTTCACCTTCCCATCCCCCACCCACTACGCGTGATGGGGGGGGGCTCTGACCACCAACTCCAGGGGGTGCCAGAACCCCCCTCGCCGGGTTGTCCAAAAAATTGGACAACCCGGCTCTTTAAAAACCCTGCAAAAAGGAGAGAAAGCCAGCAGTTAGCCACAAGGAAAAAAAAGAAAAAAAACAACAACAAAAAAAGAAAGAGGGGTGAGATCTGAGAAGAGAAAGCGGTAGAGAGAGAAAAAGAAGGAACGGTCGGCGGAGAGAAGAAAGGAGAGAGCTTGACGCCGGCAACGGAAGGCGAAGTGATTCGCCGGCTAGGAGAGAGAAATCCGAGAAGAGAGGGGAGGACGCCGGCGCCGGAAGAGAGAAGAGATTTTTTTTAGAGAGAAGGGAGAGGGCGCCGCTGCTAGAGAGAGAAAGTGAGGAATGAAAGTGAAGAGAGAAAGAGAGAAAAGGGGATTAAATACCTAGGGTTCGTGGGCAAAACGGCGTCGTTTCAGAGAGGCAAGCAGAAGCTGGAAGGACCAGACCAAATGGCGTCGTTTTGAGCGGCTTCGCAAGCATCAAAACGGTGCGTTTTGGATTTTACCTTGCGGGCTTCCAGAAACAGGCCGGGGTGTTGGATTTGGGCTCCCACGGGCCGCCGAGTTGGGCCAATCGCAGCCCAACAAGGTATAACCCTTTTTGTTTTGTTTTGCTTGGGTCTAGCC
>NC_030854.1:3422623-3475486 GCF_000208745.1 Theobroma cacao
CTCCTATACCCATTAGTCCGAATAATTGTTGTTTAAAATAGTATATAAAAAAATGATAAATATATGAATAACTCAATGAATTACCTGAAATTATTAAGCATGTTAGTATTACCAACCAACTAATTAATAAACACGGTCATGTAGATTTCATCATTTTATATTGTCATTGCATGTCACATTTATTTTGCAAATGGCGTGGGAATCTCGATGATGGGATTTTCCCGAGGAGTTTGTAGAGACGAGTTCTTCCGGAGATATTTCTAGGTGAGAAAAATTTCGAGATTTCATCAAAACGTTGGGATGGTTTTTGAATGATTTTTCAATAAAAGATTACCGATTCTATTATTTAAAATAAACAAGTCACGACATCATTCTACGCTTGCATCATATGTATACGTAAAACCAAGTGAAAAACTCAGTCTGGCAATTCAATAAAAATATTAATTAATACAAATAGGGATTAAAACTAAGAAAAGGCTATATTAAGATAACTTAAGATTAAATGGTACCGTTCGTAGAACGGGCATCACGGAGGTGCTAACCCTTCTCCGTGCGTAACTTCGCACTCCCGAACCCATCTCTAAGAAACGTAGACCAGTTCTCGTTTTTTCGACGGACTTAAAATTAATTTAGGACTTCGTCGATTAAGAATCGGGTTAATAGGTGACCAATCACACCTAGATAAAAAAGATTGGTGGCGACTCCCACACATATTTAATTTTCGCCCGCGTCTGGCGGACGGGTTCTCGGACCCGCACGTTACGACAATTACAAGTCTCAAATGGAGATTGGTAATGGTGAATATCTCAAAATTCTTGGGCATGGGACAGTTGGAGTGCAAACTCCCTCGGGTATTAAGTCTATTTCAGATGTTCATTATTTACCTAAAGCTAATCAAAACCTGAAAACCTGTTGAGTGTTGGCCAGCTCGTTGAAGAAAATTATACTTTGCTATTCAAAGAGAAAGTGTGTACAATCTTTGACTCCTCTCGTGTTGAGCTACTGTCTGTTCAAATGAAAAACAAATGTTTTCCACTTGATTGGTTAAAGGTGGAAGACGAGGCATACAAGTGTGTAACCAATGATGCCAAATTATGGCATAGAAGGCTCCTCCATGTTGATTATACTTCTATTCTATGAAGCATATGGCATTTGCTAGTTTAGACAAGAACTTCCCTATACCAGCTGAACAGGAAGATGTTTGTGATACTTGTCTCCATGGAAAGTAAACCAGATCATTATTTCCCATGAGCAGCTTGACTCAAGCTACAGAAAGACTTCAATTGATACACTCCGATGTTGGTGGACTTGCTGGTGTTGTTATGGTGGATTTTTAAAAAACAAATGAAGACTCAAGGAACAAAGTGGATGTCTGCAACATAGACCTCAAAGAGGTGTGTTGAAATTGAGGTCTGAAGTTGCAGAACATGGGGCTAGAAGAAGGCACGAACCTCCACATGATGCCACTAACTTACTGGTCGATGGTTGCTTTTAGTTTTTTCTTTTCTTTTATTTCTTAATTGCTGCATGTTATGTGCCCATTAACCATGATGTAAAAGAACTACCTATAACATGTTTAGTGCTTAAGTGGTTCCTGATTTTATTGTTTTCTATTTTCCTTTATTCGCTACTTGTATTTAAATTACCAAAATTTTATTGTAATCGTCATCTTCTACTCTTATTGATAGTTTCTCTCTTCTGGTTTTTTGAGCTTTCTCCTAAACCTTAACAGTTATGTCAAAATCCACTTTGTTACTCCATGTAATTCATCTTGGCTCCTTAACTTTACTTGTTGTAATCATATGACTTCTAATCTTATTCTCCTATCTTATCCATTAAAATGTTCTCTTCGTTTCTTCCTCTTATCCATACTGCAAATGATACAAAAACGAATAAAACTTACATTGGTCATACTTATAACTCACATCTTAGTATTCTTGATACATTTGTGTTCCTACTTTAGCATTGAATCCTATTTTCGTGGGTCAATTATGTGATCTAGGGCTCATTCTTCTCTTCTCTCATTCTAATTGTTAGGTATAGGATCCATAGACGAGGTAGATCCTTGGGATGGGTTGCAAGGTGAGAAACTTGTTTGAGTTTGTCTCCCTTCATCTCCTTGTGAAACATGTGTCAGCTACCACAACAACTAATTTTTTGTATCAGTGGGATCTTTGTCTAGGTCATGCTTCAGCAAGTAAACTTTGTCATTTAATTTCTTGTGGATTGTTGGTTCTACAAAATTTGAGTTTTTTCATTGTTTGAACTATGGACTTCTAAAACAACCAACTTTGTCTTTTAACAATAGTACTTTTATTTTTTATTTTCCTTTATGGGTTAAAACATCGGTTGAACTTGAACAAAACTAGAAGAAACAAAGCTAACACACCGTTGTATGAAATATTTTGAGAAGGGAAATGTCCTTCACCATGGAGAGACCGCATCTACAATAAAAACCAGGCACAAGGATTTAGTTTATGGATATCTTCTCACGAACGTGTATGGGCTGTTAGCAGTAAAGACCCAACATTCATTCCTTTTGGGGCTTCCAAATAACAGTGAGTTGAGTTGGGTGGGCCTTTATTCTCCATTTTCATTTATCTTTTTCTTTTGATTTTTATTTTTCTTGGTGTTCTTGTAAGAAACCCAAAAAATTATAAGATAATGTCTACTTGGACTTCGTTTGAATCATTAGAATATTGACAGTTGAAAATCTAATAGTAAACTGAAAATACATCCTCTAGACATCACTGCCGTGTTTTCTGCAAACTCTAAACTGAGTCTGAAATCATAATTACAGATCAGAAAACCTTGTACATTCCCAACTCTAGATTTGCCTTGTCAGGTTTTCTATTACTTCACAATAAAAAGATTATAGTACTAAAGTCTTCAATGCTGCAACAAGGTTTCACCGCTAATGGCAACCTTGTTTCACTTTCCAACTCTCCTATTCCTCTCTTCTCATAAATCCCTCATCTCATCAAAGCCGCAGCAATGGCTAAGCTGGAAAATTCATGAATACCCACCAAGAAGAAGCTTGAAAATATGTGCCTTTTCTATTAAAAGACCCAGGTTTGTACAAAGTTCTTGTTTTTATTGAAAGGTTCAAGATATCTTTTCTTCCTTTTTTTGGGTCATTTTATCTCATTGGTTTTGACTTGCTATTTGTTCTTAACTCAGGAGTGGTAGAAAGGTAAAGAGCAATGAGGAGCTTTGTAATGATATAAGGGAATTTGTAGCTGCGGTTGAACTTCCAGACGGTCAGGTTCCCTCCGTGAAAGAGCTTTCTCAGCATGGAAGGTAATTAAAACTTATACTTTTGGTTCCTTTCTGGTTATTTTTTTTGTTTCACTTGAACATGGGTTGTTTGAGTTGTTATGGAAATAGTTGGGTTGTATGAAAAGTTTATCCGTTTGGCCTTGATTGAGAACAAGTTCTGATTTGGGAGTTTTATGTGTTTCTAAACTACTAGTGATTGAAAGGTAGAAATTCATTTAGTCCTAGGTTACTGTTATTCATTTACTCAATTACTGTTATTCATTTACTCAATATGATTTATTGTGATGCCAAATTATGTACTAATGGCAAAAGAGAGAAAAGGGATGAGGGAGAGAGGAGAGGGGAGAGAAAATCTTCAGCCTTTACTTTTATCCTTATTGATGTGCTTTGGTTCTTCTTGCCTAATTGTTCTGTAGGAATGATTTGGCTAACATTGTTAGACGGAGAGGATACAAACTTATCAAAAAGCTTCTTACGAGCTCACCTGAGATAGACATTGATGGATTTAATGCGGAGAAAAGTGTAGTTGAAAAGTGTGATGCTACTGTTGACTCTGAAGATATTTTGGAAGGTCAACATAAATTTCGTTTACCCGTTCATGAACCCTCTCATTCTAATTAAACTTTGCCTGTTGTTGATAAAGTAATTTTATTATTTTAAAGGTCAGAATCAAAAGGGGGAGAATGCAATCGAAGATGTTTCCTTGCCAACTGAAGTTTTTAGCATGGGGAATAGTTTAATTGGAGTATATAGTGATTCTGATGACCATAGTTGCATGAAGGAAAATACTACGCACACTTCAGGAGATCAAAAGGAAATGGAAAATGCTATTGTTGAAGATGCTTCCCCATCAACCTTTCTCTCAAATGAGGAAAACTATTCTGGGAGTTTGAATGCTAATCCAGATCTTAATTCTGAAGACCGTAGTTCCATGCCTGAAAAATCTTTAGCCATGTCAATTTTGGAGGAAAAAGTTGCAAAATTTGTTCAGAACGGAGATTTGGATTCAATTGACTGTAAGCTTTAGTAGATAAACTGTATCGTTAGTTCATTCATTGGTCAATTTGTGCCCAATGTAATGAGGATGAATTTTTACTTTTGGTTTGAACATATAACACAAATTGCTCAACTCATGATATTTGAAGTGTCCTGCTCCTGTAGTTTACGTGTGCTGTTAGTACTTCCTCATTATGCTATTTTCAATAGAAAGAATGATAATGTCTGATGCCTGTTTTCTAAAGTCAAAACTACCAAGATGTTCCTTGATGCCTGTTTCTATATTCAAAAGATTGCCGCTTTATTTATTTGTTTGGGACTGAAACATGAAGTTAAGTATCTGCTGCTGTTTGATATGCAGATAATGTTGGTGGGATGTTAAATGAAAGTGCTGATAAAGAAAGCAACGAAGTTGTTGAAACTAATATTGAAGTAGCAACTCAATCTAGGACCAATAGTCAAGAATGCTCAGAACATGCCTATGGTGCTGCTATCACATTGAAAGGAAGTACAACTGTGGCCAAGCAGGTTGCTCCTCCCATGGCAGTGAATTACCTTCCTTGGAGGTCAGAGTATTGTGCATCTGTTTAAAGTACTGGAGCTAAACCTCTAATTACTTTTGCTTAAAGTATGCAATTATTTAGAATACTTTTCTGTACTATCTTATGACCAGTGGGTAGTGTAATGGCGCTTACTGTTAATAAACCGGGAGGCATGGATGATAAATTTTCATATTGCAGTTCATTCAACTTGAGTAAATTTACGTCATTACTTTTCTTTAATCCTTTTGTTTTGGTTCTATCAACAAAGGCTCAAGACTTCTGGTATTTAATTTATTTGCAGTCATGATAATATGGAAGCACATATGTTAAAGGGTGATGATTTGAGGGAGGATTTGAATTCTGAGGTTGTTACACATGCCCTGTTGTTCTAAGTTGGTTTAAATTCAGTGATTACTTTGACATATAATCTGTTAGTGTATGTTCTTCTATGTTGTAGACCACTGGAAGGGACAATCAAATTGAGATTAATCACCTCAAGTTTATGCTGGTATATATTTGAATGTCTTTTGTCTCTCACTACTCGCTACTCTTATGATTTTGTCTGTATATAAAGTTTTGTTACATAAACTGTGTGGTGTCTTTATTGTTTCTGTTTGTGTGCATAGCACCAGAAGGAATTAGAACTATCCTGTTTGAAGGAGCAGATTGAAAAGGAAAAGGTACATGAACTACTTCAAAAGGCATGCTTCCTAGTAAAGCATTTGCATGATTCTTGCACATACATGAGGGTGCTGTGTCCATATACCAATAAAGACATTAAACTATGTATCTAAAAGTTGGACAAGCACAGATTGAAATGTTATGCATTTCTTGAGGTGTTTCCATTAGTAAACCATTAGTATTTTGCTAATCATTGTTCTCCCCAGATTGCTTTGTCTGCCCTGCAAACCAAGGCTGAAATAGAGATCCACAAAGCTCAGAAACTTGTCTCCGAGAAGGATGCTGAATTGCATGCTGCTGAGGAAAGCCTCTCAGGACTAGAGGAGGTATTCATCTGTTACTTTGCTTGGCTGTTATCACATGCATTTGGTATATTTGAAAACAGCCTTAGTTGGCTTCTTTTATTTTAATTTTTTTATAACTATATCTTAAATGAGCATGGTGGTTTGAAGAGCTGGCAAAGCTGACCCAAACTTGAAAAACCTGCCAAACCTGACCCCAACCCAATCTGATTTGACTTGATTTTACTTTGAAAATCAACAACTTGAACCTGAGTAACCTTACTGTCAAACCTGAATGACCTGAATGTGAAATGACCTGAACCCCAAATGCTCCAAACCCAAAATAACCCAAACTCAAAATAACCCGACACTACCTGATCCGCCCAATTGCCACCTCTAGACTAGTTTTCTCTTATTGCAGTCAATAAGAGAAAAGATTATATGTTATCTTTTTGCAGTCAATCTCCCCCAGCATTTTCCTGTTCATTGTTTGTTATTGTAGTTTTTTACAAAATAAATAAATAAATAAATATCAGACCACATGAAGCTGAATTTTAGACTGCTATAATAGGTCCAAATCGAATACTCTGGAGATGGTGAAATTGTGGAGGTAGCTGGTAGCTTCAATGGTTGGCATCATCGGATTAAAATGGATCCTAAGCCATCTTCTACCATTAAAAACCCCATTGAATCAAGGTGTTCAATGTTCTCTTTTGTTGAATAGTTTTCAGCTTGAGTATTAGTCTTTAGATTTAATTATATCTTCTGGTTTATAACATTTTGTTATTATTAGCTTAAGTTACTCAAGTTGTTATATTTCACCGGTAAAGTGGTTTTCAGTAATATCCTACTGTTCCCTTTTTTAATTGAAACATTATAGTAGCACTATAAAATTAACTCCTTTACACTAGAATTTCTTTAAAGGATCTGGCATTTATGCGATATTGAAGAAACCATATAGAGGTAGCGTGTCATAGCTTGACATGGACCTTAGTTCAAGGGTATGTTTTGTGTATTCCTTCATCTATGTCAAGCTTAGAGTAACCATCTTACTTCTCAATCATTGTGCTAAGTTTGAAAATTATATCAGAAAATCACCTGGTAGACAAAGTGTGTGCATGAGCTTCCCAAAGTTGAGTTGGTGCTCATTGTTGTACCTGCCTAGATGCTTTGACAAAATTTTGAACAAACAACTCAGACACCCACTTAGTTGCAAAACAACAAACAATAGATGGCCTTGAATTAGTTTAGTTGTCTTTCTGAAAGATAATGCTTGGTCTCCTTCTAGTTGCACTCGTATAATACTCATTCCTCAAGATTTTTTGTGGCATGTTAAAATAAATTGACACCTCACTTGTATTTCATCTGAATTGCATGATATTTTCTTCTATTATAACTAGCAAACAAGGTTTCTTTTGGATGTGTAGCAGCATATCTCATTCTCTTTGTGGGTTCTTCATGCTATCTTTTTTCTCTAAATATTTTTGTCTCTGCTAATAATTGTTACAAGAAAAACTATCTTACTATGTTTACATGCTTTCCAGGATGTCCAAACTCTGGTCGACAGTGCTATGGCTTTATCCTGGGATATATGAGGTATGAACTGCTACCAAATAACATACCAACTTTATCTTGATATCTGAAGAGAATTAATTAGTATAGTTGTGGCTGTATTTATGTGGTTTCTTCTAGACATTTATTGCCCCTATATGGAAGCCATTTTCTTTTTCAATTTCCTTCACTCCAGAAGAGGCAATATTTTTAGAGCTGCCTGTTGCTACAGAAATTAGGTTTTTATCACTTTTGAGCCCAAACCAAATTAATTGGCTTTCAGAAACCAAACCAAACTGAACAACATGTTGTTCAAAACTAAGTATGAAACAAAATTGAATCCCATTTGGTTTTTTGGGTATTAAATAGAATTCTTAGATCCACATACTACACTGCCAATTATTGATGTAGGGCATGAGCCTCCACCAAAATTAAGACCAGTTAGTCAATAGGGCCCTCTGGTTTAGGATTAAAAGTGCAACTTATTATCAGAGGCTTCTCCAATGCTTGCTTAAAAAATCTATTAAAAAGCTGAAAAGTTCACAGCTCTTTCGCTAAGAGCACTATTCTGGAAAACCATGGAGAATGAGAGAAACAACTTATCATTTGCCACTGCAATTTGGAAGGCTTAAAGGGGGAGAGAAGCTTTTACATTATATCTACAGCTAAATTCTTACTTTTTTATTCCAATTGAGAAACAGAAGATCCCTCTGAAAGCTGAGTGAAGTTAAAGGGTAACTGCCTTAAATTTTGAATGTACATCATTTTTGGCTCTGGTGTTGTCATGGAAGATCATAATAGTGCCTATGCATGATGAAAGGAATGAACCTTTGTGACTTTATTCTATTATCGTGTTTGATTGCAGATAAAATTTATTGTTGATGGTAAATGGGAGATTGATCCACAGAGAGAGTCAACTGACAAGGGTGGAATATGTAACAACATTCTCCGAGTTGACAGATAAATTTCGGCTGGGTGGGAGATTCTGCATATACTGCAAAACAATAAGGTAAATGGCCTTCTTATTTTTAGCTTCTTAGCACCAATCAATGCAAAATCTAAATTGTGATGGTAACATATTATATTGATAATGACCTTAAATGATGAACCAGTATTGCTGGCTACTTGATATGTAAACTGATGTGGACCTGAACTCTGATAATGGAAGCATGATTCTTTTGTGCCTAATATTTTGATGAAATTATTATGCCTGCTGTTATTGAGAAAATCTTTTAATTATTTCATTCTCTCATTGCTATAAAGACTTTTGTTGAAACGCATGTCTTGGCTTACACTCAATTGGACTAAAGGTAAAATGCAACATTTAAAAGTTAAATCTGATGTTAAAGTTTCTTTCTAGTGGACATCATCATATCAAAAAACAAAATGCTAGCAAGCTTGATTGTTGATTTATACCTATGGTTGCAGATTGTCAGATTCCATACTGGATTGGTTTGGCACCCAGCAATATTAGTTGACAGTTGGAACAGAGAAGCACATCGCCTGCATTGAGAAAGGTGGCCGGTGTCATGCATGACCTTGAGATTTAGGGTTGTGGTTGGCTGTCTACAACACAAAAAAAAAAAGGACTTTTAACATTTTCCTTCTGATATCCCCTTGCGTTACATGCCAAATCACATAAACATTTGATATTTCATGTTCATAAGGGTAAGGTAATAGTTAGCAAAGGATGTGTAGCTTCATCAAGAAATCCATGACTTACCATAGAAGACATCGAAGCAATAGGTTTTCTCAACGTCTGGTTCTACCTGTGTACAGATGATTTGTAGCTACCGATGTATATCTCCAGTTCTTGTAAACATTGAGAACTCTGAATTCTGTAGGAGGGTTCATACGAACCTTAGGTAGAATCTTGCCATAAAAATTGTCCATGTTACCATGTGACTTAGAGCTGTAAAGATTCAGTGAGTTAGGAATTTAAAATTTGCGGACTTATGACAGTTGCAGTTTGGGAGCTCTAGCAAATATTAAATCCAAATGAGTTTAGCCATCATCTTGATTAACTTGTTGAAAGATGTGGATGGGTTGATCAGTTGCCAGTGCAAATATTCTTCTGCATGTGCGTACCATACTGAATTACTGAAGTCCAAAGTCTGTTTTCTTGTTGTGCTAGTTGCGATAATTAAGATTAATAAGATGAGATTGCATTGCTCAGCTCTTCTCCTTTACTTGCTAACCAGCTTAACAAAGTTCCCACCCAAGAAAATAAGAAGCAAATCCCAAAGTTTACTATAAAAGGGAAATCATAATTTTCCTGTATTCCAGAATATTTTTGAGATGAGTTAAGTCATTACTCTGGAAAACAAGATGTTTACACGTCCGCAACAGTTCCTGATATTATAGGATTGGGCTAAATTTACGAAACGGCAACAACAGAATGGCGGGTTTTGCACTTTTGTGCTCTTTCGGCTTTTCCAATAGGATGGTAGGACACTGGAAGGTTGAAACATCTAGATTCTGAAGGACTAAAAAGGTTTGATATTTGATGGGAATTGCGGAAGGGAGGCGTGTTGAGACCACGTGGAAAGGTTCCACATTTATTGGCGTGTCTGTTTCTTCACCTTTCCTACTTCACCTCCTGTCATCCTCTCAATCTGCTCTTTTTCTCCAACTCTGGTCTGGCCTCCGCCAAACCCAGCATTTGAAACTTGACTAAACACAGACATTCTCTCATTTCTTTGCTGTTTTATTCCGTTTCGCAAATGGCTGTAGTAAATGCTTCCACTGACTTTAGTTTGAGGGCTTCCCCTATCCTCCCTGCCGCCTCATGTCCTTATTCCCGACCTACTTCTTTTGGTACCCCAACTAGGCTTTTGCATGCGATGCAAGCAAGAGGAAAGAGAAAAGGTCTGCTTAGTCGATCTTTTGCTGTAAAGAATGAGCTTAGTGAACCTGACGATGGAGCAGATGCGAAAGTGGAAGAATTGGGGGAGCCTACAGAAACATTACTGTACTCCTTCAGTCCTTTGCCTTTGCTAGTTGTGGCTGCTCTTCCCGGAGGTAATAACCAATAAATGTTTCATTTGCATTTCAGTATCAAATCCCTCTGTTGGTCTATTCTGTTGATGTTTGATAATTTATATTGGATTTCAGTGATGGAAAACACTTGACATTTTCTTATAACATCTTTTCATAACTGCTATGGATAAATGCGCTTCACTTTAACTTACTGATTAGTTCATGGCAACTGATCATATCCTCTTCCCAGAACGTGACCTCCTGTTTACTTTTCTTGAACAATTAACCAAACCAATGATCTCTAAAAATGCTTCTCTAAAGGAGCATATTCAGCATGTGAACATCCTAATATGCAGTATTGCAAGTTTTGAGGTAATAAATATTGTTTGAATACTCTGCTAAGAACCTGTCAATTCCAAATCAAAGAAATTCACTAATGAGGAATTTCCATTGGATGTTAACCTTTTAGGCGTCAAAAACATCAGCATGTGAAGAACATATCTTAGTCCACAATTCTTGTGAATTCTTAGAACTAAAAGTAAAACTCCTGCTTTTATCGAAAATTCTGCAGGCAATATTTCTTAAGATTTTGCTGATATTTTTGTTATGACTCTTACATATTCAAAAGTTTGAGACTTATAAACGCTTAAATCAAACTGTTGCATTATGGTTTTTATCAAAGTTGATAGAAATTGAAGGCATTGTTGTTGAAAATGCCCTGAGATTTGATTGATATGTTGGTTAAACTGATGGAGCTAGAGGTAGAATTTGGATTGTTTGGAAAACTAGAAATATTAGCACTTCACAGATTTGTTTTTCAAGACAAGTTAGTGGTTTGCTGTGAGAGATCTAAAACATGGTAGGTTTTTACTCTAATTATCTTTTTTCTCTCCCAAGTACTTATTCCAAGCTCGAAAATCTGTGCAACAGCTGGGACTGTGAGGTCTCTCTTTGGTCCTTTTGTTGAGCTAGTGAAATCATGGAATCTTCCTGATTGGCTTGTGCACTGGGGACACCCCGGCAACATGGTATCAGATTCTCTCCTTCACTCTTTGTTATCTGTTGCAACTACTTGCCTTGCAATATTCTTTGCAATCTTCCTTCACATCTCTGAACTGATACAAATGGTTTTTTTGTTACTGGTATTCTTAGGCAGTAGTGCTATTTGCCATGGGAGGGTATGGAACATATCTAGGTTTCCGCATTCGCTATTCTGACAACGTTGTAAGAAATTCATCAGAAAAACAAAAAGGTCAATTGTGATTGAACAAGGATGCCTTCTTCAATCTGCTTTCTTACCTTGATATCGTTTTTATCATTTCAGGACGAAAAGGCCAAGGCCAAAGACTTGCACCCAAAGCTTCTAGGTGGGATGTTTTTCTTCTTTGCTCTTGGAGCAACCGGTGGAATAACATCTCTGCTAACTTCAGACAAACCTATTTTTGAAAGGTATTCCATCTTCTCTATCCTGAAATACCTGATCTCCAAACCCCAATCACATATATGAATACGTTGAATGAATAAACATTTTGCATCTTTCTTTGCAGTCCGCATGCTATTACAGGTTTCATTGGTCTTACTCTCCTGACAATACAAACCCTTTTGCCAACACTATTTGAGGTAATTGATGAAGCATTTGCTCCTAACATTTGAGTATCTTCTCACTCATTCTTACGTTCTTTTCTCTGCTACTGTTATTTCTTTCTTCTCCTGTGGGACAAACTCTTGCTTTCCCTGATGGTCTGTTTCTCCCTCTTAAATCATTTGTAGGGTAATCCCGGATTGAGGAATGTGCATGGAATTTTAGGCAGTGGGATCATGACACTGTTTCTTATCCATGCTGCCCTTGGACTTCAACTTGGCCTTAGTTACTGATAACAGCTCTGACTTTTGTCTTCTGCTTATATATACACATTTTTTCCTCAATTTCTGGTATTTGGGTATTATAATCCCATCGATATCAGCATTTCTTATTTCTTAGGAAGTTGCATTGGAAAGGGACAGGTAGGTACAATTTTGTAGCAAAATTTGCATGGCACAAAATCATAAGCAAAGTTATATATATATATTTTAAAAATTAAGGTTGTTTCATTAACAGGGCAAGAATAACCCTTTACAAACAGGCAGAGTATCCAATCAAAGCCATTCTTGGTACTCTGCTCAAATCAGGCTTACAAAAAATGCCAATAGATAATCTTATCTTCTGTACAAAAAACCCATCATAAACTCAATCATTCAAGCAATGCCCTCAGAACCACCCAACTATACAAAAACAAGAGCAGAGCAAGTAAGAAAAGGAAACAAGTCCATTAAGCACATTTCCACTTCTTTCAAATCCTTACACACTTTCGAAGAGGCACCATCCATTATCACTCCATCAAAACAGCAAGCAAAGCATCCCAGGTGAAAACACATTCCTCATGTGCAAAAACAGGATGTAACGATGTATGCCAGGGACTGAGCCTGTCATACTCATCTAGTATCACATCTTAGCGTCAATCTGGCAAGGCCATGAAGAGACCAGGACCACCTACACCCCAACAGCTGTTGTCTAAGGATACATTCGAATCAAATCGTTTGTCCTCTCAACACCCAATTTAGCGAGACTATCCGCCATATCATTACCTGATCTTGGTATATGAAGAATCTACCAACCCACCAAATCATTTTTGAGTGCTATGATCTTCAATATAAGTTGTCGCAGCGTCCATGAAGAAGCTTCAGGGTTGGTTATCCAAGCAACGGCATTCTTGGAGTCAGACTCAATGATAATACCAGTGTCGCTTGCCCATGAAGAAGCTGCAAATATGACCACAACCTCCCTTATCGCCAGAACTTCCGCAAGATTTGCATCACCTCATCCCGCTTTCTTGGAAAACACAAGCTTAATCTCCCCCATGTCATTATGCAAAACCCCACTGTTCCCTAGAAGTCCATGACACCCTCTGGTAGCCCCATCTGTGTTGAACTTGAGCCATCCCTGAGGTGGTCTTTCCCACGAAGTATTTCCTCATAATTGACTCACATGCCAAAAAGGAGGCATTCACAACATCCGTGATAGACCCATTTTCACTTGGCCACTTGGATTTGACCTACCACACAACTCTCAATTTAATTATATCCATAACTTTCGCAATATCCCAAAGTTTTCCCTTGAAGGTCATTTCATTTTTGTAGAGCCAACTGGACCAAGTTATAGCGAAAAAAGACATTCTCCATACTTTTCTTCTTGTCGTTTCCACACAGTACGAGTTCCATGCCACACAAAAAGAGGTCGCATCCCTTGGCATACAACCAATAATTCCCCACTCCTCATACCACCTGCTCCACACCCTCCAAGATTCAATACAAGTCAAGAACAGGTCAGTGACCGACTCCATTCCTTAATTGCAAAGCACATAAGTAGCGACCTCTCTAATCATAAGATTTCTGTTCACAAGTTCTTCATTAACCGCAGCCCTTCCTTTGATAACTTGCTAAATAAAAATCTCAACCTTTGAAGGAGGCAAACCATCCCACACATTCTTCCATAATTCCACCTCCGTCCCATTATTGCCTAACCCTGCTCTACAAAAGGAACTTGGGGAGTAGTGACCAGTTGGGGTGTGTTTTCAAATCAGCTTGTCTTTAATGTCTTGAACAAGAGATATATCTCTCAAGCATGCTTTAAATTGCTCCCATGTCTCAATCTCCCAATCTAGGACTTTTCCTTCTAGCTCCATTTTCCGTAGCCATTCCCGATTCACCCAAGATCCAAACTCGCTAACTTTACCAATTTTGTTAATGACTTAAGCAAAAATGCGAGGGAAGGTCGTTTTGAGGATAATGTCATCAATCCATTCATCCTACTAAAAGAATATATTAGCACCATTCCGGACCAAATAACCAACACTTGTAAACAAAAAAGAGGAAAACCTCTCCAAAAGGTTAAAGAATAAATAATATTTCGCCATATGATAGATGGACATCTACCGCTGGGTCATATGATAAAAGACTCATACCATCCTTTTCATTTTTTATAATTATTATTGATTGCCATAAACTGTCTCTCTCCTCATTATACCTCTAAATCCATTTATTCAACATAGTCTTATTTTTCAACCTAAGATCAACAAAATTAAGTCCCCCACAATCTCTAGGGTTGCAAACCAAATCCCAATCCACCCAATGTAACCGTTTCCTCTCCATTGAACTAGCCTATAGGAATCTCCTTTTGATTTTATCCAATTCCTCTTTAACCCCTTTAAACATCTCAAAAAGCGACATGAAGTAGATCAGAAGGTTGGCGAGGACGGATCTAATGAGAGTATCCCTCCCCCTCAATTGAAAGGAGGTTGGAACTTCATCTTGCAAGTTTGGTTTCAAACCTTTCAATCACCGACTGCCAAATACTTAAAGAATGATGTCTCGCCCCCAATAGAAGTCCTAAATACATCGAAGGTAAAGAACCAACCAAACATGGAATCTTAGCAACCTGATTCTCCAAAACATCCCCAACTTTAATTCCATATAAGCTACTTTTTCAAAAATTGATTTTAAGACCAGATATCACTTGAAAACATCGCAATACCCTTTTAAGATTTAGAACACTTTCAAGTTTCAGTTTGCTAAAGATCATTGTGTTGTCCACATACTAAAGGTGAGAGATAAAAAGTCCATTGTTTTCCACTACCACTCTTTTGCACATACCGATCACAACCGCCTTATGCACAAGTGCACTAAAAGCTTCTGCAACAATGTTAAAAAGAAACGGAGATAACGGGTATCCTTCTCTTAATTTGCATCTCAATTTAACTTGCCTAGTGGGAAACCCATTTACCAGAACCGAACCGACAACCAAAGTGATACATGAAATGATCCACCTCTTTCACCTTTCACGAAACCCCATTTTTGACATCACAAATTTGAGAAAATTCCAATCCACACTATCATATGCCTTTTCAAAGCCCACCTTAAAGAAAACACCACCATCCCTACTCTTTTGGAGGCTATCAACGAGTTTGTTAGCGATAAGTGCACAATTAACAATTTGCCTACCTTTTATGAAAGTAAATTGGTTAAGGCCCACAACCTCACCAATCACCACCCTAAATCTATTAGCGAAGACATTTGTCACTACCTTATACATGCTCCTGACTAGACTTATAGATTTATATTCATTAAGAACCATAGGATTATAACATTTAGGAATTAAGTTGATAATCGAAGAGTTAATCCTCTCATCAAACGTGCTAATATCATAGAACTTTTTCATGAAAGCCATAACCTCTTCTTTGATTGACACCAACTGAGCTTTGAAAAAGTTAAAGTTGAAACCATCTAGCCTTAAAGCCTTATTCCTATCACAATTAAAGATAACATCATTTACCTCATCCTCTGAAAATTGACACTCCAAAAACGAAATGGACTACTCTGAGAGTATACTGATATCCTTATCCTAATCTCTTAATTTGGCCACCGATCTATACCCATAAAGATTCTCAAAATGTTGTACAACCTCCTCCTTGATGCTCGAAAGATCAACTACCACTGTGTTATTTACGATTATTTGATCAATTAAGGTTTTCCTCTTTCTTGTAAAAGTAACGACATGAAAGAACTTAGTATTCCTTACCCCCTTAAGGAACCACTTCACCCTCGATTTATGGTGCCATAACCTTTCCTCTGCTCTATATAAGGATCAAAGTTCAACTCTCATATTTAAGATTTCCTCTCTAAGCAATCCATCTCCACTACCATTCTACCATTCCTGTAGTTTTCTTTGGATGTCTTCCTTTGGCATTTTAATTTAGTTTTGACTATTCCTCCACTTGTTAGATTGCCAACTTTTAATCATGAGTTTGATGAGTCTAAGCCTTTGCTAGAGATCTCCCTTGGCTCTATTCTTCCGGCAACTTTCTTGCCAAGCTTCCAAGAAAACCTCTTTGAAACCATCTTCATCAATCTAATGACTGAAGAACCGAAATGGTTTTGGTCCCCATTCTGTGTCATTCTCCCCCAACAAGATCAGGTTGTGGTCGAAAAAGGAAGATGACAAGCATATATGTCCCAAATTCGATAACCTCCTACCTCACCCTTTGTCATATTAATAGTGTCTTCTGAACTGTCATTTGACTTTGTCTGATTCATTTGCCTTCGCGTCAATTTTTTACCCTTCCTATACAACCTTCATCTTTCCATCGATTTTTCAATATATTTTCTTCCCACACTTTTATTCTTGCCAGCAGTTCCTTTCTTTGCCTTTTTGTTTTCTTTCTTTTTTTCATTTTTGGCCATCCAAGCTGTTAGTGAAGCAAAGTTATAGTAACACTTGTATTTTGCATGTTTACTTTAACGTACTTTTCCAAAATCTCCACTTCTCTAACTTGTTGTCACCTAAAATATAAAATCTAAGGTAAAATATCTAGACATCCCCAAATTTTTGATAAAAATTATACGGAGGTCCATTAGTTTGAAAAATATATACTTTGCCCTAAAAGCCTTAACATTGTAAACAGAAAAAATGAATAGACTAGAATACCTTTTCTTTTTTCTCTCAACTTTTACCTTTTTTCAAACAATTTGATTGGCCGACGATGTTTCCTTACGCTGATCAGCCGACGACGTTCCCTTATGCTAATTGGCCACCCCATGGCTAGATCTGGCACTCTTTGATGTAGAGAAGCGCTAGATCTGGCGCATTTTGGAACGCTAGATCTGGCATGATTTGGAGTGCCAAATCTAACACTATCTAGAGCTCTGGATTATGTCCCCTCGTATGGGAGCTTTGGCATTCTCCCGAGGGAGCACAATGCGCCAGATCTGATTGAATCTAGTGGGAGAACACCAAATCTGACCGAATTTAGCTAAACAAGAAAGGTAGGTGTCGTAACGTGCGGGTCTAAGAACCCGACCGCCAGACGCGAATGTGAAAACTCACTAAAAAAATTAAACTAGGAGTTACCACCAATCCTTTTTTTTTACTAAGTGCGATTAGCCACCTATTGACTCGATTCTAATCGATGAAATCTTAAATTAATTTTAAGCCCACCGAAAAGAACCTTAAACTGGTCTACGATTTTCTAAATCTAAGCTCGGGAGTACGGTTATGTCCGGAGAAAGATTAGCACCCTCGGAACGCCCGTTCCATGAACGGTACCATTTTTAGATTATCCTATTAGGCTTTTATTATATTTCCTTAGTTATGATTTTTTTTTATCCCCTATTTATCTTAAAATGGAATGCAAATGTGAAGTAAGATGAAATGCATGACGTGGGGATAAAAATATGTCGGACGAATAACTTTTGATCGAGGATATTTTCCCGAATTCGCCCATCATACTAGTGGGACTCGGGGTATTCTCTCACCTAGAGAATTATCCGAGAAACTCGCCTTCGTAAATTCGACGAATAATTTCCATCATCGGAGTCATCGTACGTTTTCTTTTAAAATAATATTTTCGTGCATAATGAACCTAATTCGGGCAAAAGCCTTTTATTAAAGATGTTTCTCGAGCCCTCCCATCATACTGATGGGACTCGATGACATCTTTTCACCTAGGAAACTTTTCAAGAAGTACTCGCTTTCGCAAGATCCTCGGAAGATCCCATCATCGATACTTAGACTCAAAAATAAAAATATTTATATGCAATGATATGATGCAATATATATATATATATATATATATATGCTATGCTAATACAATTATCTATTTTTTGGTCATTTATTAATATTTAATTATATTTTTTATTTTTATTTTTATTTTCTATTTTATTTCTAATTATTATTATTTTTTTATACTTTACATTTTTTATTTTAAGTTACTCTTATATTTTCCTTTTATGATTAAATAAATTGTTTATGATTCCATGTTACTTTAGTGACAAAAATTTTATATTTATTTTATTTTATTTTATATTTTTATATTTTGTATATATATATATATATTTTATATTTCTATATTTTTATTATTATTATATTTTTTCGTAAACAATCTTTTATCCAAACCTAAAGCCTAAAATCTTATTTTATATATCTATATTTAACTCTTTTTTCTTTCTTATCTTTGTCTTCACATTTTTGATAATATAGTTTATGCCACTTAATATTCAATACTTAATTTTAAATTAGTTATTTTTTAATTATTTATTTATTATTATTTTTTGAAGATTTTGTGTTGTGATTTTTTTATTTTTTATAAAAAATTTCGGGATCTCAAAATCGAGGCCCTCCCATCGTACTAGTGGAGTCTTAATTCGAATTCCGAACCTAGGGAATATGGGTCTGGGATTGCAACTTCTCGCGTCCCGACCGATCATCCCATCCTCGATACAATTTTGTATTATTTCCATGATTAATATTGTGGTACCTTAAAGCTCACTTAATATACTATTAAAACTATTAATATTGTTCTAAAATAAAGGATTTGTTGTGGTAACTAAAAAAAATAATTAAACCCTTTTTACGACCTTTTACTATTAACATTATTATTTCACATTTTTCTGTCAATTTAAATCCTCTAAAGTCCTCTAAAATATTATTAAAAGGATTTTAAATATTATACTCCAACCATTTAATTTTATTAAATACAAAGCTTAATCAAATAAAAAAAAATGGGCTTGCCCCAAAACAACCAGTCCATCACAGATCCATACAAAAAATAAGGCCTTTTACCTGATCAGGCTTGGCTAGCCCAAACTACCGTTGGATCTGACCCGTGGCGCGCTCCAAAGCCCACCATTTGGTTCCCTGCCTAGTAGCCTCCAAATGCCCAAAACGGCACCGTTTCAACGTCTGCTTCTCCTTTCCAAAACGATGCCGTTTAAGCTCATATCTGACTATAAAAACCTTCTTTTTTATCCTCTCTCCATTTTCTCCCTTTTGTCTCTCTCTCTAGGATCAAACGCTCTGACCTCTCTTTAGAAAAAAAAACCTTTATCTCCCTCATCACCTGTCGGCGGCTAGTGGGGCTTTCTGCCGTCGTCGGCAACTCAACCCAACTGATCGGATTTCTCTCTTTCTTCACTCCGGCTTCGACCTGATCTCCTTTTCTCTCTCTCTCGCTTCAGCGTCGACGTCCTTCTCTTTCTCTCTCACCTGCCGTGTAGACACTAAAAATTATAACAAAAATCATAAACAAAAAATGAATTAAAAAAATAAAAATAATAAAAATTAAAAAATAAAGAAAAAATGAAAAAAAGGTGGAGAGAGGTACGACTGGCAGGGTGCGGACGCACCCTGCCAGGCACCTCCCTCACCCTGCTAGACGAGAAAAATTCGCATCTGGCAGGGTAGTGAAACTTGCCCCCCCAGTGCCCAAGAACCGGGTATAAAGGGGAGAGGGCACTGTAGTAATCGGGGAGAGAACTTGCAAGCCAAAGAGAAAAATCAAGATAAAAAATCCCGAGGAGCAAAAAAAAATGAAATTCCTAGCTCTCTAACAGCTTTCAACAATCCACAAGAAAATAAAAAAAAAAAAAATCAAACAATACCCAAAAAAAAAACCCAAAAAATGTGTGTGCAGTGAGAGTTGGGGCTCTTGCAACCGGTTGGAAGAGAGGTTTTTGAGGGTTTTTGGGTTTTCGTTTGGGAGAGATCTGAAGCTGATTTGGGTGGCTACCGGTAAAGAGAGAGCCAACTGACAATAGTTGAGGGATTTGGGGAGAAGCTGCCGGTAGGTGAGAGAGAAAGAGAAGCAACCGGTAGGTGAGAGAGAAAGAGAAGGACGTCGATGCTGAAGCAAGAAAGAGAGAGAAGGAGATTAGGGCGGCATCGGAGTGAAGAAGGAGAGAAATTCGGTCAGTTGGGTCGAGTCGTTGACGACGGTAGAAAGCCCTACTAGCCGTCGGCAGGTGATGAGGGACATAAAGGTTTTTTTTTTAGAGAGAGGTCAGAGCGTTTGAACCTAGAGAGAGAGACAAAAGGGAGAAAATGGAGAGAGGATAAAAAATAAGGTTTTTATAGTCAGATATGAGCTTAAACGATACTGTTTTGGAAATGAGAAGCAAACGTTGAAACGGTGTCGTTTTGGGCATTTGGAGGCTACTAGGCAGGGAACCAAACAGTGGGCTTTGGAGCAGGCCACGGGTCAGATCCAGCGGTAGTCTGGGCTAACCAAGCCTGATTAGGTAAAGGGTCTTATTTTTTGTATGGATTTGTGATGGACTGGTTGTTTTGGGGCAAACCCATTTTTTTTATTTGATTAAGCTTTGTATTTAATAAAATTAAATGGTTGGAGTATGATATTTAAAATCTTTTTAATAATATTTTAGAGGACTTTAGAGGATTTAAATTGACAGAAAAATGTGAAATAATAATGTTAATAGTAAAAGGTCGTAAAAAGGGTTTAATTATTTTTTTTAGTTACCACAACAAATCCTTTATTTTAGAACAATATTAATAGTTTTAATAGTATATTAAGTGAGCTTTAAGGTACCACAATATTAATCATGGAAATAATACAAAATTGTATCGAGGATGGGATGATCGGTCGGGACGCGAGAAGTTGCAATCCCAGACCCATATTCCCTAGGTTCGGAATTCGAATTAAGACTCCACTAGTACGATGGGAGGGCCTCGATTTTGAGATCCCGAAATTTTTTATAAAAAATAAAAAAATCACAACACAAAATCTTCAAAAAATAATAATAAATAAATAATTAAAAAATAACTAATTTAAAATTAAGTATTGAATATTAAGTGGCATAAACTATATTATCAAAAATGTGAAGACAAAGATAAGAAAGAAAAAAGAGTTAAATATAGATATATAAAATAAGATTTTAGGCTTTAGGTTTGGATAAAAGATTGTTTACGAAAAAATATAATAATAATAAAAATATAGAAATATAAAATATATATATATATATACAAAATATAAAAATATAAAATAAAATAAAATAAATATAAAATTTTTGTCACTAAAGTAACATGGAATCATAAACAATTTATCTAATCATAAAAGGAAAATATAAGAGTAACTTAAAATAAAAAAATGTAAAGTATAAAAAATAATAATAATTAGAAATAAAATAAAAAATAACAATAATAATAATAAATATAATTAAATATTAATAAATGACCAAAAAATAGATAATTGTATTAGCATAGCATAGCATATATATATATATATATTGCATCATATCACTGCATATAAATATTTCTATTTTCGAGTCTAAATACCGATGATGGGATCTTCCGAGGATCTTGAGAAGGCGAATACTTCTCGAAAAGTTTCCTAGGTGAAAAGATGTCCTCGGGTCCCACCAGTATGATGGGAGGGCTCAAGAAACATCTTTAATAAAAGGCTTTTGCCTGAATTAGGTTCATTATGCACGAAAATATTATTTTAAAAGAAAAAGTACGATGACCCGATGATGTGAATTATTCGTCGAATTTACGAAGGTGAGTTTCTCGGATAATTCCCTAAGTGAGAGAATACCCCGAGTCCCACCAGTATGATGGGCGGATTCAGAAAAATATCCTCGATAAAAGGTTATTCGTCCAACATATTTTTATCCCCACGCCATGCATTTCATCTTACTTCACATTTGCATTCCATTTTATGATAAATAGGGGATAAAAAAAAATCATAACCAAGGAAATATAATAAAAGCCTAATAGGATAATCTAAAAATGGTACCGTTCATGAAACGGGTGTTCCGGGGGTGCTAATCTTTCCCTGAACGTAACCGTACTCCCGAGCCTAGATCTAGAAAATCGTAGACCAGTTTAAGGTTCTTTTCGGTGGGCTTAAAATTAATTTAATGCTTCATCGATTAGAATCGAGTCAATAGGTGGCCAATCACACCTAGTAAAAAAAAAAGATTGGTGGCGACTCCTAGTTTAATTTTTTTAATGAGTTTTCACATTTGCGTCTGGCGGTCGGGTTCCCGGACCCGCACGTTACCACAGTAGGTTCTTTTTTTAAGAAAGAAAAAAATTAAAATGAAAAATAAATGTTTATATAATGTTGTAATTTTTGATATGTTTAAAAGTAAAATTATTCAAAAAATATTACTACATCAACAAATTAATGGAAACCTTAACGGTTGACTAACGATTAGACTTATGTGTCCATCGATAAACATTTTTTTGGGGTAGAGTGCCTACTTCTCAAATTAATTAATCTTCATGTAATTTTGATCAAAATTTTGAAATGTCTGAATATTTTACCCCAAAATCTATACACATTTGGTTAGGCCCAAGCTTTTATTAATAACAGGCTCTAAAGTTCAAGCCATTGGCTAATGGCCCTGATTATCGTCTCAACAATAAGAGATTTTGAGTTTGAGCATGTAAATCCCCTGCACCTTGGTAAGGCAAGTAAGGAATTAGGGTGAGAAGCTTGGACTATTATATCTATGTTCTAATTTTATCTAAGAAAAAAAATAGAATGAAGAGAAAATGCAATTGTGAAATTTTTTCTTTACATAATGGGTAATTCATTGAACACAAATCTCCGAACATTGTTTAAATTTAAAAAATAATAATGATGATTAATTTAAAACTAGAATGAATCTCATTTTGTTAGGTTCAGTAAAATATGAGATAAATTTATAAGCAAAAGTTTTCTTTTACCTACTTGTATTTTAAATTAAAAACGTAAGTTCGTAACATATGATATTACAACTTACTTAATTTTTCATTAATGTGAGACTCTTATGAAAGTACTAACATTGAAATAAATCTGAATCAAGGTAGGTCCCTTTTCAATACGATGAAATAGTCATTGCAATGAAAACATTTACATAATTAAAATAAAATGTTACGGATTCCACTATACAAAGTAAAATAAATTTTAAACTTATAAATAAAATTTTTCTTCCAATTAATAAATATAATTTTTGAATTAAAAATATTCGCCATTATCGAATCCTCAGTGCTCTAATAAGCTAATCATAAAAAAATAGTCCGAACCATCACGCCAATTGAAAACGGCCATGCCAATTTTCAAAATGGATTTTATACTTTAATATTAATTTTTTTAAAAAAAAAGTTGATAAAAATAGTAAACAGACCAAAAAGGGGCCCAACCCATGTGCAAGGCCTGGTAACAAAAACAGCAAGATCTCATCTGAATCTGAAACAGAAAACTGGAAAAGTGATGGAGCCCCGGATCATGTTGGAAAGTGAGTGCGGGTGGGACCCCATTTCTCACCAACCGCAAAGGTGGTAAGGTGGTGGAGCCAAACCTTATCATCTATTCACTCCGATAATCACTGCATCTCATCTCGCCCTTCCATTTTCCTCAACCAGATCTGGTCACAATCTCAGCGGTTGAGATTGTTTTAGAAACTGTGACGAGAAGCAGGAGATAAAACCTTATCAGGCGATAAAAACCCGGGAAAAGCAAAGGAGTAGAGCCGAGCAGCGAAAAGAGCGGGGAAACGAGAGAGATAGAAGCAGAGTAAGAGCGAGTCAAAAGACTCCTCCTCCTCGTTTATAAATACATCCCATTTTCCCCCCTATAATTCAGTTCCTCTCTGTCTCCTCCTCTTATCGTTTTCACTCTCATTCTCTCTTCTTTCAGATCTCAAGTAAGGTACCCTCCAATTCGCTGTCTCTCTCTGTCTCTTGAATTTGTTTCTCTCCGACTGTAATTCGAATTGTTCATCATTTTGCCTTTAGATTTGTTATTGATATAACTTTTCTTAGATCAGATCGGTTGGAATATCAGTAAGATTTATTTTTCTTTCATTTCTGGATTCTTTTTTTGATAAATGGAAATGGAATTCATTTCATTTGAGAATGAACTCTTTTCATATTTAAATTTTAATGATTTTCATTTCTTCTAATCGGATTTGAGAAATCTAGATGATATTAAAGATGAGAATGCAAATGATCTCTATGTTTTTAGGTCCATAAAATGCTTGGTTTTATTTCTTACGTAATGTTCATTTGTTGTTTTGTCTACTTTCTTTTTGCTTTCTATGTAAAAGAAAAGTATATGTTGAAATAATCAAAATTTTAAATTTTAAAAATTTTTTTTGAACTATAAATTGCTTGATTTTAGTCTTTTCAATAGCAAGTTCTACTTTTAATTGGCTTTTATATATTAATTATAAGCTCATATTTTATCAAATATATGAAAAAGATTTGGCTTTTTAGAAAATTTTGAGGGAGCGATAACCAAGTAAAGCCACAACGACTGATTAAGAGTATTAGTTAATCAATGTGAAATCTTGAAGTTGGATTCAAATCAGATGCGGATATTTGCAATTCTTTTTTTTTTTGGCTTCCTCAGGATTTTGTTACTATGATTTGTGCTGAATTAATTTTGTTGTTGTTCAACTTAATTTTTTATTCAAGTGAGATTAATCTAATGCATTATGATGTGGGGAAGTGCAGATATGGATACCTTCCTATTCACTTCTGAATCTGTCAATGAAGGACACCCCGACAAGCTGTGTGATCAGGTTTCAGATGCTATCCTTGATGCCTGCCTAGAACAAGACCCAGAAAGCAAAGTGGCCTGTGAGACTTGCACCAAGACTAACATGGTTATGGTCTTTGGTGAGATCACAACCAAGGCCAAAGTTAACTATGAGAAAATTGTTCGGGATACTTGCAGAGGTATAGGGTTCACATCAGCCGATGTTGGCCTTGATGCTGACAACTGCAAAGTTCTAGTTAACATTGAGCAACAGAGTCCTGATATTGCTCAAGGAGTTCATGGCCACCTCAGCAAGAAACCTGAGGAAATTGGGGCTGGTGACCAGGGTCACATGTTTGGTTATGCCTCAGATGAAACTCCTGAGCTCATGCCTCTGACCCATGTGCTTGCAACTAAGATTGGTGCCAAGCTCACTGAAGTGAGAAAGAACAAGACATGTCCATGGGTGAGGCCTGATGGTAAGACCCAAGTGACTGTTGAGTATCGCAATGAGGGTGGAGCCATGGTTCCTATTCGTGTTCACACTGTTCTCATTTCAACCCAACATGATGAGACTGTCACCAATGAACAGATTGCAGCGGACTTGAAAGAGCATGTCATTAAGCCTGTTATTCCAGCAAAGTATCTCGATGACAATACCATTTTCCACCTCAACCCATCTGGTAGGTTTGTTATTGGTGGACCTCATGGAGATGCAGGACTCACTGGCCGAAAGATTATCATTGATACCTATGGTGGCTGGGGTGCTCATGGTGGAGGTGCCTTCTCAGGGAAGGATCCTACTAAGGTGGACCGAAGTGGTGCATACATTGTTAGGCAAGCAGCAAAGAGTGTGGTGGCCTCAGGGCTTGCACGTCGCTGTATCGTGCAAGTATCCTATGCAATTGGTGTGCCAGAACCATTGTCGGTTTTTGTAGACACATACAAGACAGGCAAGATCCCAGACAAGGATATTTTGGAATTAATTAAGGAGAACTTCGACTTCAGGCCAGGAATGATCTCTATCAATCTAGACTTGATGAGAGGAGGCAAGTTTAGGTACCAAAAGACTGCTGCTTATGGTCATTTTGGACGGGATGACCCAGATTTCACTTGGGAGGTTGTTAAGCCTCTTAAGCCAAAGGCCTAAGTTGGTTTGGCTATATAAACTTTGAGCAAATGGTTACCATCGTAGCCATGATTCTGGTATACAGGGGAAGAATAAAGAAACCTTCGATGCATACACGCATTGGATGCTGAAAAGGCCCAGGTCAAAGGCGGTATTCAAGATGTATGCTTACATGTTGAGGTGTTAGGAAAATTTTAGATCCGCATAGGATTTGTGGAATCTGTCATTTGTTTCATTTTACATTCTTTACTTTCTATCTACTTTTCATCGCATGATTTGTTTCTACAACCATTCTTGCTGGTTGTCGGGGGATTCTATCTTGTCTATTATTCCATTCAATTTTTTCTTTTATTCAAATATTGCTGCCCTTATGAAGTTGGACCATTTGCACTAGTATGCTTCACCTGCTAGATTATTTGTTTTTTCCTGTATTCCCAAACTTTAGATAGGTGCATTGACAGCTATATACGTACTACTTGAACTCAGGTTCCAGTGTTGTAGCCTTTAAGGTGGATGATACACATGTACATACACAGATAGCATAGGTATACATACACATTTGGGAAGCCATATGCTCGTATATAGAATATCACTCAGCAAAATGAAGAGTCAATAGTCAGTAGAAAGCAACTAAAGTCAAAGTGAAGTTCAATAATTCAAAGACAGCAGATTCACATAATTTGAGAAGGGAGATATCCAGGAAACGCACTAGCGTAATTCTTCAGGAATGTAACCACAAGCGATCCTGGAGGCGCTCTTCTCCAGCACCAAACATCTCATCCACCCTTTCACCATCTCGATAAAAAAGAAATGTAGGAGTGTAACGAATGTGCTGTGTGGTTTCCGGGCATTCATCAATGTCTGCATATATGAAAGAGAGCTTGGGAAACTGGTTGCTCAACCGGCAAAATGCAGGGAGAATCTGACTACAAACACCGCACCTGAACAGGAAAAAACACAAAAACTTCGAAATCACTAAACATTATATTAGCCCAGGATTCATAAACAACAGGAAACATAAGTTAATGAAGTTAGCCGTAATCGATTTGTCATTTTCTCAATTCCTGGCCAAATTTTGCATCCTTTCCCCAATAGTACGATTTTCTGAATGGGAAAAACATCAGTTTTTCACTGTCACAGAAACTTTACATAAAACAGTTGCAGTGCATGATTTCGAGGAAACCCGTTCACCAAAGTTGACTTACCATGAGGCTCCGTAATTGATAACTGTCTGCAAACACATCCAAAAAGGGTAACAAATTTAAAATTTTGCAATTTGGTGGAAATATAATATAAGAAACCCATTAAGATGGAAAAGCTGAAGAAAACAGAGGCGTTTACAGAGGTTTTAGAGGACTTGATATGAAGAAGAAGGTCCCTGAGATTTTGATCGCTTGAAGCACTCTTCAAGTTTCCATGCTTATTCTGCGGCAGATCCAAGCCTGTGCCTTCCAACCCTTTCTTGCTGCCGTCTCCGCCGCCTTCCATTTTCTTACTCTTGATGATATGGTGAACAGGATGGTAAAGGTGGTAGATTTCCGACAACCCCCTTTGGTTTCAACTATCAAGTCAGGGATAAAATCTAAAATGATTGTGGATATTGGATACCCCCGCAGACTCCTGTTTAACGATTGCTCTAGACTCTATTCTTTTCTTATGTTTTCTTCTCTTCTTTTTTAAACACAAAAACAAAAAAAAAAAAAGCCCTCTGGGAATAAAGTATTCAGATGTTTTGTTCTATGTCCGGACTAATCGTACTTTGTATATTTACCCTGTAACTATAGGGTAAACATTGTTTTAAGATAGTGGTTCTTTTACCAAATGCAGAATGCATGACGAAAACCCCTAGATAATAGTTATGCCGGGTTGGGTGACAATTACAAGTAGCCTGTCAGACTTTCAGTGGGATGAGCCAGGCCCAGCGACTAGCTTTGTTTACAATCTATCAGCTAAAGAAAATGAAAAGCAAGCGACATCTAACTTGAAACTTCACGCATAAATGGAAGACAGCACTTGAATAAGAAAGAGTAATGGCGATTCAAACAAATGAGGAGAATCAGATAATTCGAAAGAATGATCACTTCGCTCTAATCTGAAAGACTTGGTCTCGAGAATTGAGCGTGGGATTCACTGATCTTAGCTAAAGAGCAAATACATATTGTTTACAGTCCTAAACTGTCACTCTGGTTTTGAACAGTTAGTTCATTATGACTGCTGTATAAACGTAAGGCCCTGCCCATTTATAGAGCATGTAACTTATTGTGATCTTCCCTTTTTGACTTTCCTTCTCCCTTATCAATTACAACTCCAACTACCAATTCTATCCAACGCCACGTTTCCATCATATATATTCTGGAAACAGGGATTAGCAGTTGCTGCAGTTAAATAAGTTTCTTGGATTTTGAAGCTTGACAAGCAAAACTTTAAAGAACAGCAGATTTATCTAGTTGACTTCAGAGAATGCCTCTGGATGGAGCTTCTTGCACAACGTTTCTACAGCTGCGTGAATTCTAGCCAGGTCCTGCAACCAAATTAGTGAAGTATTACTGTATGGAAGGGGGAAAAACTAGAGTATGAAAAGTTTAATGAGAAATAACACTTGACATCATCGTGATATTCTCCTGTACCTTGCCTTCAAAGCTAATTACCAGGGGCCCTTGTCTAGATTCGCGGAAACAGCCTTGATGTGGCACAAAAAGAGTAACATTCAGCCATAGATAGAAGAAAATATCATATTTTCCAGAAAAACCTAAATAATTGTGAAGACCCTTACCAATGTAAAGGTCCGGGAATTCAAGACAAAGTTTTGATAGGGGTTGAGCAGTTTCTACCTGCATTTTGCCCAAGCATAATGACATTAAAAGCAAAAGAATATTGATATCACAAAAAAAATCAAATTAAAAAAACAATGCAAGCATCATTTTGTAAATCAACTCTACAAGGAAAGCACACTGTGACTTAAAGAGCAGATTATTAAGAACAGCATGAGATTGCAACACATACGTCTGTCAGATTTGTTGTCAAGCGCTTTGATGAGTATGGTTCCATTGTCACTAAGCAGCCATCAGATACTGTTAATTCAATCAGACAATCCCACTGCTTGTCCAGCTCAGTAGCATTTGTTGCAGAAAGCACGATTACATTTCGGCATTTGATCTACACAGATGATCATTAGATAATTAAAGATTCAATTTTACATTTCATCCATCTTATCATATAAATAAATATGGCCAAGAAGCAATAATTGCTGTAAATTTGAAATATAATTTTCATAGTGAGGTTTTAGACACATACAAGAGGCACTGGCAGCTTTTCATGATGCAATAGTTCAGTGATGCCTTCAGGTAACTGAGCCATCTGGTGAAGAAAACCCAAGAATGAGATCACATTCATACTATGAGAAAACTACATACCTAGCATACTATGCAGAACAGAAATAAATTCAAATTTCATGTACTTGCAATTTCTGTCAAACACAAGTAAATATGTACGGCCCAACAAAAAGTAAATATTCAAATAATGATTAAAAGCAGATATGGCAAAATTATAGTAAAATTTCAGCTTTCCTTCTGAAATTGTGTTTCCTTATATGAAAGCAGTAATCTAGAAAAGTATGGGATGTCCATGGGTGTTTGAGTTTCGCATTTGAACAGCAGTAATTGCCCTTGGTTTCAGTCAACCACAAAATGATCTCCAATAGTGAAGTAAAGCTCAATGGATGACTATAATATATTCTCTCTGCTGGATTTTGAAATGTCATCCTTCAATATAAATGCATATGCAAAAAAATCTGGCAAATTTTAGGGTGTAAATCAACCATCAAAACACTTTTACCTCATTTCGATCACCAGTGCAGTGATCACCGATAAGATGCCTTAGATATTCCTCAAATTCTTCATCAGGAGCCTATAGAAACAGGATGGATTGCAAAATTTCAATGATATTCTCACAAATAAATCATATAGTTTCAATTGTCAAAAAAGCAGATTTAAGGTAAACTTCAGAAACTGATGAAATAGATTGCTAAGCTCTATGATCCAATCTTTCAATCTAAAAAGTTTACTTCAAATAAAACCACACACCAGGCGAACCCCAAATGCCTTTGCCACACCTGCTAAAGTAACATCAGAATGCAATGGGCCCACACCTCCATACAAAAACACCTAGAAGGATATGAAAGCATAGAGCATATTAAAAATCAATAATACTTATTTGTTTCATGTCATCACCACAAATAAGCACTAAAAAGCTCTTCAAACAACTGTCAAAGTTTACCACATCATTGGTAGATTTACGTCGTTCAATCTCTTCAGCCACAGAATCTATCTGATTTAAAAGAAAAGTAAAAAAAAAGATGGAATTGTAAGATACAGTCAATAAGTGAAGATTGCACAGTTTCTACAAATCTCCAAAACCATTTCCTAACAAGGAACATCAAAGCTTATCATCAGATGTCAATATAGATTCTCAATTGAGAGGCCTAACTTATATGTGTAGGGCACAACATACTATTTTGTTGAAGAAGCAAGGCAATGCAAAATTATATTTAACCAAGGAGAAGGATAGTGCCAGTAAACTCACATCATTCCTGACAACAGCAGTTTGTGATGTCAACCAACCAATGGAATGGAGCTTTCTGCACAATGAAGGTCCCAACTGATCCTCAACGGTGCCAAACCTGAGCTATGTACCAGATAAAAAGAATATCAAAGATTTCAGCAATAGCAGTTCATAGAGAGAGAAAAAAAGTTGAGAGTGGTGGCAATAAGGGGAAGTATCTACACCATTTGGTGAAGTTTTTATAGTTGCAACTGTAGTTAGGCCCCTCTAAAATCAAGACTAAGAAAATCCATGAAGAAGGTAAACAAAGGACTTACAGAATCTCATCCCCCACACCAATAACTGAGGCAGTAAACATCCTGTTTCTATGTGAATCCACACTGTCTAGGCCATTGTTGATGGCAGGAAGACGAGTGCCATCTGAAGAAGAAATTTTTTTAACTCTCCCTGCTCTCTCTAATCTTCCATCAGGAAGCAAATATGCAGGTTTGAATTTTTCTTTGCTGGAGGTGTTGCTAATGGATAGCAATGCATTTGGCACCGTGTCATATATGCTCCCAATAGATGTATAACTGTGAAAATTTAAATAACAATCAAATGGAGAACAGTTTGATAGTAACAAACAAATAGGGAACCAACTATAAGTTATATGCACACATCGAATATGTTGCAAAATACGTTTGCAACTGAGGTAAAACCAGTAAACCTTAAAAACATAGCTGAAACAGCAAAAGATTGAGCAAGAGATCTAACATTTCATGCACAATAGAAGAATTATTACCCCTGATCATAAAGACTGCAGTATTGAACCTTGCAAGTCAAGAGGAAAGCCCATACATCTCTGCCAAAATGCCATAAAAAAGTTACAATTTATCCCAGACCAAAACCATGAGAAGTGCAATAACATCACAACATCACACACCCATCGGCATAGAAAGTAAGGACAATCTAGTCAAAGCAACATTTCTCTGCTTTTTTTTTCCCCTCTTTTCAATCCAATGAATTTTTATATGTTGCAAAGAACTTTCCATTAACAGTAAAGAGGAGAATTTACTGAGAGACCTGTATGACCAGTCCAAGATAGGATTTACTCTCATGAAAGATGGCCATCCTAGTGAACTAGGGGAGAACTGCTCTTGGCCTACCTGCAAGATTTTAAAGCCATATAAACATAAAGTTTAAGCTTTTTTCAACATATAGAATCAAAGTAAAAAAATTTTACAGGATAATCAAGAGGTAAAATGGATAGGAAAATATGTAACTCAGATATAATTGTACAATCAACGAATTACCGCAGTGGGATCACCAATCCGAACACCAAGAAAAATTGCTCTGATTGGTTTAGCTTTTAACAACATCTCCAAACCAGACTTGAAATCTGAACGGATAATATCCATTTGCATCCCATACCTGCTCACAGAGAAAACCCATCTATGCATTAGAATCCATGAAACATACTTAAGTATATAACGACAATATTGAAGAAAAGTTTTCTCACATCTTGGCTATATCATAGGTAAATGAATTTATTTCTGGGAATGCAGAAGCGCTTTCAAAATATATTGTTCGAATTGGAAAATCTGTCAGAACCCCATTAGGACAATTTTGCTCCCGTCTATGCAAAAAATAGCCAGCCCTAAGAAGGTGCAGTAAAACCTAAAACATCAAAGGTCACTGTCACTATCAAAAAGAGCAAACAGAGGGATTACTTGAGAAAAATGTATGTTAAACTTACAGTAGAATCTTTTCCTCCATTGAAGCTGAAAGCAACCTCTTCAATACTGCAGAGGGAAAAAAATTTTAGAACTTACAAGCATCAGCAATTTACTTGTTGACAAACAATTAAGAATCTGTGCAAGTCCATAAAGTATTATATTTTTTCCGGTACAATAGGTAAGCACTATGGCCCAAACTTCCCCTCCCCAACCACCTGAGACAAGCATTTAGAGCACATAGAATTTATTGTTATCTTCCGATTTGGCATTTTATAAACTAAGGCAGCAAATTTTTAAAATGAATTATATTCCATGTTGTAAAGACCATTCAAGATTTCCAACTGCACATTTGAAAATTTTCACCAGCATAATTGAGACATGCATAAACTTGTTTGAAAATTTTAAAATAAATCCAAGCTTTCATCATATTATTCATTCTGCATGTCCATAGTGAGACAGAATACAAAGAAAATGACAGCCAATGAACCAGTCACCCTTCGGGAAATTTTCATTGCATTAATATTACTATAATTATATTTTTCTTTTTTGCATGTGAATGATAAAAGAGAATGCTAAGAAAATGATTACCAACGAACTAGTCACCTATTTATATCTATGGTTCAAAATTTATGAAAATGCATCTGAAAAATACATTAAAGGAAAATAAAAAGAAAAAGCTTGATATGCTACTAGCCTCCTTTTAAAGAAGGAGGACAGAAACTCCACATCAATAATCAGCAAGCATGAATGTTTTTATTAAAGTTAAAGAAAACTACACCAGTTATACTGGTCCTACGATACCCCACTCTGCCACTGTGACTTTCCCTCCGCTTGCACGCATGTGTACATACATAAAAGGAAATTAAGAGGAGGAAAAAAAAAAAGGCACCGCCACTCCACATGTGCATACTCAAAAGGAAGTTTAAAAAAAAAATAAAGCAATCATATTCATATCTCACATCTGCAGTTCCCATAACAACTAATCACTTGCAGCAACTATTTTAAAAGGATCTTTAAAGGACAGTGAACCAGACAAATATCAGTAACTAGCATGCATTAAGAGGCAATTTGTCAAACCACCATTCATTCATATCTGATCAGAAGTAACTAAAATAATTCCAAGCATCCGTACCTGAATGTTTTCATCTGTCTTTTATGCATCAAATTGAAAATGTGTTGTTCTAAGCTATATTGCATCACGACAACTCATAATTAAAATATTTCTTAAAATGAAGCTAAAACGAATAAAATCTCCCTGAATTTGGCAATAAATCCGTGCCTAAATGCCAAAACTAACAAGTCAAACATATTGGAATTAAAAGTTAAATCCATGCACCTATTACGAACATCTAGAGAAGATAACTTCTACTGACACAGGACAAATAGATACATTGATGTTAATTTCAATCATTTGCGTGCTGGAAAATGTAGCATGACAGGATGGTTGGTAATGTTTTCACTATCAGACCAGAGAACGAAAAGACAAAACCTCCCAATTCTTGGCTCAGCCTAAACATGGTCAACAAGGTTTTCCTCCATAAAACTAAAAAAAAATAAAATCCAACATTAAACAATTAACCTCCCTTATTTCCTCAATTTTCATAGACAACCAAATTGAGAGTCAACCAAATTCCCCTGGCCTTACAACATTCAGAACCCAGTTCACAGAAAATTCCATGAATCACAAAGCTATAAACTTTACATCAAGCAAACCCAGAAGCAGAAAAATAAAGCGAGAAAGAAAGCAAGAAAATGAAGAAACTTACGAGTAAAGAGCAAGAGCTCTTTTAATAACATAGACGGCGTTGTTGTACTTGGTCTTAAGCCTCGTATCATCACTTTCTCTGATTGCTTTATCGATCTCCATATTTTTCACTGCCACACCAAAAATGAAACTTTCCTTAGCATATGGGGCTCATAAAAATTTAAACAGAATCATTAAACAGTACGCCAAAACGACAATACATTGAATCCCTGGCAAATTGGATATTCACCAGATTTCCAAAAATGATTGCCTTTTTTGGTAATATTCTAAAAAAATTGCAAAATTCCACCTTGCAAAGGAAATGACTTTCTTTGGACTTCAAAGCCAAAGGAAAAGCTCTAAAAACAAACGTATATTCCTCCTTTCCTCTTCCTTGAGCCTTTTTCTTTAATGGGTTTTCGTTAGAACAACAAACAAAAACAAAATTAAAGAGATATTTTGGTGAAGAAGCAAATATATCAAGTATAAAGAAAACAAAGTGAATGGGGTTTCCCTTAGACGCCACAAATTGTTTATCTAACAAGCCCCTTTTACTTATATTATTTTTGTTTGCATTGGCATTTTGGTTATAATATGGAAAAAAAACACTAAAAATGGAAGAAAATAAACAAATTTTAACAAGAAAGCAAGATGGTTGAAACAGAAATCGGATATTGTGGTTTTGGGCACGGAATACTTTGTAATGATGAATGAAAGGGATGAAGTTTTTTACTCTTACATTATTGCCCCCAAAAGTTTTTGGAATAATGAAAGTGACCCAGAATGAATATGCTTCACGGAAAGTGATATACGTCACAAAAACGTGACATACCAGCTTACTTGGGGAAATAATAGTGCTTTTATATCTTAATAACCTTTTTTTTTTGTGAGGTAATAGTAATAATTATAGAATATACATTAAAAAATTCAAATTTTAACTTATTGTAATGTTTTTTTGAAATTATATTCAGTAGTAATGTCAATTATTGCGTTTGACATCACGAATTAAGTGATATTAACCCAATTGATGAAATTATTTAAAAATTTAGACATAATATATAAAAAAACTCTAAACTATTTAAAAAAATTCAAATAAGTCTTTATACTTTGTTACATTCAATCAAGTCTTTTATATTTTTATTTGAACCAAAAAGTTCTTATACTTTTTTATTTTGAGTTAAATAAACCCTTATAATTAATAATTGACTTAATCAAAATATGATTTATTATTTTATATTACACGATGCTGACATGATATGTTAAAATATCATTATTGATTATGATGTGGCATACTGACGTACCATAATTGATGATGACATGACATGCTAATTTAACATGATAATATGATCATATGATATTTTTCATCTTCCATATCAATATCATATTAATACTATGTGGATATAAAATAACAAGTAATATTTTTATTAATAACAATTAGTTAATTATTAGTAATAAAAGTTTATTTGACTCAAAATAAAAATACAAAAACTTGATTGAACCCAATAAAAGAGTAAAGACTTATTTAAATGTTCTTAAATAGTTTAGAAGCTTATTTGAACATTACATCAAACATTTATAATACGTAACTCAATACATTTCACAAAAGCATGGTAATTGTTTTAAAGAATTTCAAACTTTTTGTCACATATTATCTTATCATTACAATGACTTACCTTATTTTACGTGTGGGTAGAGTTTTCCTTGTTAGGCAGGAGATTGCGGTGGATTTAGCATTTTTCCTATAGGAAGGAAAAATCACAATCCTAATTGTTTTGTAAAACAGGTTACTTAGGTCACCGCATTAAGAAACTTCAATGAAGAAAACCCAAGGTAGAGGCTGAGAAAATTCAGAGCTCCACCTTTTAAAAAATGGACTTGGACTTTGACCCACCAAGCCTTCCCATCCCTTGTAAATTCAACCAACTTCTCTTAGTCCTACTTGAATTTTTCCTCCCATCGTTATCCCATGGCATGATGGAGAAACTGCCCAAGACATAATCCCAAGAGAACAATGACAATGAATGGATTTAGTTTTTAAGATAAGAATGTGACATGTTACGTGATGTTAGTCAATTCTTAAATTGGTTTCCTCTGTTGAGATTTCCTTACCTAATACTTAAATTAAGAGTGAATAAAAATTCGTTAAAATTCAACTTAATTAATTTAATCGATTCAATTAAAACGATTAAATAAATTGATTAAATCAGATCGATTCGATTAGAAAACTTATAAATCGATTAATCAAATTAACTTTTATATTTACTATTTTTGAAGACAAGTCTTGTATGTATCTCACTTGCATAGTTTTTTTATACCCACGCATATTAAAATCAATTGTATCAAATGAATAACAAATAGTATATAATCTCATTAATATTTCTTTTTTGTTGATTTCAAATTTATTTATTTATTTTAATGTACATAAATATATAATCTATACCGATATTCAACTTCACAATGCAACATAAAAAATCGATTTATATTTTTATAAATCTTTATTTAAGCATTTATATCATCGATATAATCATATAAAACACCTATAAAAAACCAAAACATAATGCAAAATTAATATCCATAAAATTATTTCCATAATTTTTTTATCGAAAATTTATTTATTTACAAGATATGCGACCATCATCTTATTTATTTATTCAAAAATGTGAAAGATTTTTTTATTAAGATGGCTTTATTGGAATAAATCACTTACAAAAATTACAAAACACTTGTATAAAATCTAAACAAATAATTAACCAATTAAAACTATTTATTCAATTCTTATTATCTCTCGATCTTTTAAATCAACTTCACTACAGTATATATTAAGATAATTTTAAGCTTAGAATTAGAATTGTGAATCAATACACCAAATAAATTTTATAATTAAATAATATAATAACTTTTATAATAATCTTTTGTAAAATTTTATTTGAAACAACTACAAAAACGTTAGTCGTTGCCAATTTAACCTTACAGACATATGTGAAAGTCATGCTAGTTAAATTTGGTAGTTGAATCAATTCTATTTTTCTATCTAAAACACTTATGTCACTAATTCATTTTATTTTACTAAGAAAATGTTTTGTATTCTTTTTATTATAAGATCAAAGTAAATATTTAAAAAAAATTTTCTCAAAATAAGTTTATATTAATCATAAAAAGACATAATGTCAATAATTTTCTAAATTAAACTACTAAGGAAATTACTTACTTAAAAAAAATTTTAAAATGAAAAAAAAAAGATTAAAATCAAATTAACTAAGTAAAATAGCAAATCAGTGAATTTGACTAAGAGCCAAAGTTGATCAACTGGATTAAATTTCTTAAAAGAAATCGATTAATAGCAAGTTTTGACCGACTTAACCTATTTAATACATTATTCACTCACCCCTTACGTGATGCGAAACAAGTCAAAATAAAAAAGTCAATTCATTCATTGCATTAGTTTGTGATGAGCACATGTCAACTGTCGATGCATTTTACATGCTTTTTGTGAAACACATGAAAAAGTGTGAAATGTTGGGAATATTTAAGTACATCGTATTTGTGATTAACTATAACTATTCATAGGAAATTAGCATATAAAGATATACAAGCAATCCAAACACAGATCTGTCAACTTTCTTAGAAGAAGATGCTGATTGAGAAAAATTCAGTCTCATTTAACTTAGTCCAAACACTGGATGAGATGCTGTCTATCCTCTTGCCTAACCACATGATTTCTAATTCTATTTTTTAGAACACTATATTGGAAATAAATCAGGACAGCTGTCCATCCATTCTTTGAAACTCTAGTTGGAAAGAATATACTAGGCAAGGCAATGAGCAATGAGTTGCATAACGTCCGGACATGGCTGAACGTGCAGCAAAGGTAACCTGAAAATGGCTGTCCAATCTCATGCTAAAGATAGCCATAGTTGGATGATCACAGAAGACAGATTTCAATTCATGAATCACAACCGCACCATCACTCTCCAACAAGATAGGTTGCATCCCAATCCTAGGCACAGTTGCAAGCCGCAAAGTATGCCACAACAGCAATTCAGACTAAAATCTCAACTCTCTGACCAAAACTTGGTGCCAAAACTACCATTCCCTTGTTGAAAGCAAAGCACAGAGAGCTGTATCACAATTCAGCTTCGAATAACCAGTGGAGGAGCATGCCACCTCAACCACTCAGATTACCTCATATGAGACCCCTCCACCTTATAAGAGTTTACAACACTTATTTCACCTCATACAGGTCTCAACAACAAAATGAGGTTTTGACCATCCTTACCAAAATAGAACCTGTAAGAAACCACATTCTGCAACCTCTCATCACCAAAAATCCTTACAAGAGCAAGATCCATTCTTAAAATGGTGGAACCTGGTGGCATCCCTAACTATGATTTCTCGTCTGTACATTTCAGATAAAAGCTTAAACGCTGAGTGACAGTCTCCACAAACTCGAAGATTCTTCATTATTCTTATAGTTTCTCCAGGGCTGGCGTTGACTAACCCAAATGCCAATGCCAATTTCTCACTGTGATAAGAGACAACAGTTTCCTTCTCTTCTTCATCTACATCAAACACTACTTGCCCTGTGTCAGGGACATACCCGGCAGATTTAAGACGCATTGCCATATCCTGGAGCATGGATTGAATCTCTTTGTCGTGCAAGTGAGACTTATCACTAGCAAAAAAGTGATGAAGAGTTCCCTCCAACTCGATGTAGCTCCACCCAGGGGGCTTCTGGATGCCTCTATCTTCCATCACCTTCCTCACTCTCCCAGCTTCTTCCCATTGGTTTGAATTGGCAAGCATGTTGGACAACAAAACATAACGAGCTCCATGATCAGGCTCCAGTTCAATAAGTTTTTGGCTAGCAACTTCACCAATCTTAACATTTCCATGGCGTTTGCAAGCACCCAACAATGCTCTCCATATTACTGAGTTGGCCTCAAATGGCATACCTAGAATTATATCATAAGCTTCTTCCAAACAACCATCTCTGCTAAGGAGGTCAACCATGCAACCATAATGTTCCATACGTGGTTTAATACCATAGAGATCCGACATTAATCTAAATAACTCCTTGCCCTCTTCAAGTAGCCCACTGTGGCTGCAAGCAGAAAAAACTGCCACAAAGGTGACTCTATCTGGTCTCAGCCCTATCGGTTCCATTTCCCTAAAAACAGCTAAAGCAGTCTCACCAAGCCCATGCTGAGCTAGACCAGAGATCATGGAATTGAAATTTGAAAGAGTCCTTAAATCTTTAGGAATTCTGTGAAACATATCTAGAGCAGAATCTATTTTTCCGCATTTCGAATACATATCTATCAATGCGTTTGATAGAATAATATTTTGATTGCATAAATCACCCTCAATGTACCTATGGTGAAGTCTCTCACCCAAACTGAGAGCTCCAAGTCTGGCACAGGCTGAAAGAACAGCAGCCAATGTAACTTCATCAGGTCTTATTCCCAAACCTTCCATTTGCAGAAAAAGTTCCAACGCCTCACTGTACTGCCCTGACTGAGAATAACCATTTATCATAACCGTCCAACAAACCAGATCTCGTTGGTCCATCTGATCAAACATTCTTCTAGCAGCCTCAGTTTCTCCACATCGAGCATAACCCGATACCATGGAACTCCAAGCCGCAGTACTTTTGCTTGCCATTGAGCTAAACACCCTCTCAGCCAAATCCATCAACCCACATTTTGTATACATGTCAAGAATAGCAGTCTTAAGCACTACATTTGAGTCAATACGACATAGATTCCTGTAAACAAAACCATGAATCTGTTTCCCGATCCTAGAATCATTCAGTGATGAAAAAGCAGACAACAAAGCAACAAAAGTGAACTCATCAGGCTGAATACCGAAATCCTGCATTTCTTTAACGAGACGCAGAGCAGGGTCAGGTTGGCCCACTAAAGCACTCCCATTTATCATAGTATTATAAGAAACAAGGTCTCTAACAAGACTTCCTTCAAATACAATCTGGGCATCGTTTAAATGTTTAAAAACTGAATAGAAATGCATCAAAGCATTCCGGACAAAAAGATCCAAGTCAAAACCAAATTTAATTATATGACTGTGAACTTGAATTCCTGGTTTCAGGGTTGATAATCTTGCACAAGAATTGAGTAAAAATGGGAAAGTGAAGTTATTGGGAGGTCGGTTTTCTTGGTGGAGCATGGATGAGTAAAAGATAAGTGCTTTTTCAGGGAATTCACTGTGGGAAAAGCCTCTTATCATGGTGTTATACATAAACTGATTCGGATGTTCAATTTGGCAGAAGAGAATTTGGGAGTAATCAATACCAGCTCTGGAGCCCAGCAAGGCAAAGAAGGAGATGAGTCTGCTGATGGGGAAGAACTGGTGGTGATAGCCATTGAGGATTATTTGAGCATGAACTTGAAAAGCCTGCTTTATGGATTTACATGATTCTAACAAGGGTAATATAGGTGAGATTTCAAAGGCCAGCTTTTTCATTGTTCCGAAATACTACAACTATCAAATTCTCAAATTTTATGACGGGCAAAAAATCTTGATCATCAATCAAAATTGGGACTTTCTTTAATGCCCCAAGGGTTGATGACCCATAAAGGCACCAAGGCGGTTGATGAGTAACGGATTGTTTTGGATTTCAACCTCTAAAGAAAGAGTAAACTTGCAATGCTTCTTTCTTTGTGGCGTGAACTTGGAGGCAAAGTTCATGTACCGGGAAAATAAAAAGAGCCCGGTTGTTTTTGGTTGTGCCTTGGTTCATTTTTATTTCTTCACATTCTTGCAGCTTTATTGGCATTATTGTTTTTGATGGTTCACGAGTAGCAAAATATAAGATTCAGTAACTTAGTTCAGGGACCATGTTCTGGCCCATTCTCCTGGTCTTAGTCAGCTGTTGTTGTTAGCTGATGCTTGTGTTAAGTTCATGTTCTATTTAATCATTTTGATCATTTATAATTAATTAAGAACATTCTGTTGTTAAGCACTTGCTTTTGCTTTTGAAACGACATTTGAAGAAACCAAATGCAAATAGCAAAATCGTCAATTAAGTAAAAATCTATTTTGCATCTTTATGAAAGATGAACATCTATTGTCAGAATCCCACTTTCAATGAACTTGGAAAAGAATTTTGCTTTTGGTAGGTTGGCAAATGGGATTGCTCTGTTTGAGGAGGAAATTCACCATCAGCTAAGAAGTGGCTCAAGGGTTGATTGTTGATTACCAATCTTAGCGTTCCTCTGACTTAACATACATGATGAGTTGATGACACTACAAACAGTACTATCCAAATTTCACTCACCATTCAAAGCCATGTAGAATCCAGCGTCATTTCTCCTCGCCCTTGGCCAAATTTTCTTGGCCATTTTCTTTATCAAGATGGCAACACATTTGATCATCGAACTCACTAACATCAGAATAAGTCAGCATAAAAGCAAAAAATTTTGTCAAACCAAAAGAATAGATCTTTACTTAAAAAGGATTAGTCAATTACATTAACTAAAATCCCACAAGTGCTGTTGAACTGTACACCAGATTGATTTAATGTCTCTTGTTCATCTAATCAAGAACAAGAGAATCCAATATATTAGTACCATTCAATCAGTTTCAACAGGGGAAATCTGTAGAACCTATGAGTTTTGCTTCATCTTGGTCATCTGCACCAAAAAACTGCGCAACTACCATAACAAATTTCCCAATTTTCTAGTCATATAGGCCTTCCTCATGCCAGATGTCAACTAAAAAATCCACCATCTCCTGCATTTTCACCACACAAATAACACATCAATGTTGGCCCAAAACTGAAAGTTGAGGGAAGATGTTCTGTGACACGTACAGCTAATGGGATTGACTGTTGAAAAGGTTCGGTAGAACAAAGCAAATCCTCATAAGTTGTGGTCCAGCTGCAAAAGCAGATTCCAAGGTTAAAGATTGAGAGGAACTTTTAGGTCTAGGACAGCTATAATCACAGATGTAAGGTTATATTCCAGGAAGCACCTTGATGGTTTCTCAATGAAATGACTCCTAAAATGACTGACACCCTCAACTACTAAATGAGAAAAGAAAGAAAAGATCATTTGATCGCCATCTCAATGTGTAAATTGAATTTTAAGATTAGATGAACAAGGGCAAGCCTGCTACATTAAAAATTGAAGCGAAGTAAAGTGGCACAGGAAGCTTGTAATAGTGTCAGGTAACCTTTCTCTTTCTTCTTCTTCTATTTTCTCTTTTTATGGGCAACACTATACACATAAATATTGTATGTATCGATGGTTTTCTGATAAAAATGAATATATGGAAGGTGAACATTCAACCTAAGAATCAAAGGCTACTATGTGGCAGCACTATAAGGGAAAAAACAGAAAGAATTCAGGAACATATAGTTTTATTTTATTGCTTTCCTAATTACATCTGAAGGAATGTCAACTAGATACACATCTTGGAGTAGAGACAAACTTCATGCACCCTATTTGGTTCATAAAGGAGGGGAAGTGGCATGTCCAAAAAGTGGCTTAAAGCAGCATCAAAAGATATCCTTTGCTTGGTTTCAAAAATTCATATGTCTACAATTAAGAGTTTAAAACTTATGTTTAAATAAGAGTTATAAGCAAACAGTAAATACCACTAATAGCACTCATTACTTTAAGGAAAGATTCAAACAAAGCAATCTGAGAAGAGAGGAAAGTGAATGTCCAGAAGCTAACTTAAAGCAGCATGAGAAAGTAGATTATGCACTATATAAATGCCAAGGTTTAAGAAATTAAATTGTTATTCTTACTAAAGCTTTTAAAAGCTAGGTTTTGAGAATTTAGTGAACAACAAATCACCAATGGCACTCAATATTTGAGTAGGAAGATTCTAATAGAAGAGGGGAAAAATCTCCAGGCATGTACCTCATTATTGGTTCCCGGGGCATTCTTTTTGATTTTTGAGACCGATCCCCGACCCACTGTCTTCTAATCTCATGCCAACTTATTTCAGCTGCACAGTAAGCTTGTGCGCATTATTTCAGTATGCACAACTCTATTTCAAATTGCTTTTAACAAGAAGTAGCAAAATACTCACATTAAGGTGGTAAAAAATAGAACAAAATATTGATTTCGGCAATCTCCTTTGGAATTAATACAAGCAATAATTTGCAGAATAAAAGTACCCATTATGGCCATACCACAAATTACATTTTAGCATATAGCCCCTTTATCGAGGAAACTCATAGACCGGACACCAACAAGTCCAAACAGTAAACAGATCAGACCCATTTCATGCCAATATATGTTGATAAATCCTCTGCTGTTGAAGTTCATATCAGATAAGGCCACTATTAAAAGGCATCATTAAACTATATACTCATTAAAAAACATTTGACACTTAGCCCAGCATCTAAAACCACCTTCTGAATAACATTTGATTCTCAAGTTACCTGACTACATCAACACTGAGGAAATAAAATGAATTCATCACATGCAAGCCACCTAGCAGATACAATATCAATACTAAAAATTCAAAATGGCTTCTTGCAAAATGAGTGCAGGAAATCATTCAGGTATGAAGTTTGAGTATGCTCAGAGCTAATCTAGTTGCTTTTAATTCTAGTAAGATTTTCAAAAAAGCAGCTCTACTATTCAACAGTCATACGGAAGGCAGATTTCATCAGAATGGCAGGCTTCCTGGGAGAAAATCGATAGCCTTTAACAGCAAGTCAGCAACTTACCACGGTTAACAAAAACCTCGTTCTCAGTGGATTGATCTTTGTTAGCATTGTTTGAACTCGTTGGAGGCTGATTTTCATGGGAACAGCGATTGCCACTGTTGGTTTCCATTTGCTTCAGGTTGGGCAACCATTGCCTTCTAAACTACAATCATTGATCACGTCGAGGGGAAGAAATTGGAAAAGTCTCTGTATAAGAAACAATCCATGAGCTTCATATGAGAAAAACTCATTGTGTCAGTAATTTACATGGCAGGAAAAAGTGCAGCTCATGCAGGTGACAATAATCTGTATCAATCTCTAATCTATAACCAGTAACCAAATTGATAATCATATCAGTTTTATTTTCTTATATCCATTCCTGCTCAACTGAGCTCCACACAGTTAAAGTGTTTACCCATTAACTTTTCGTCAACAACTACCCTTCTATTTCAACTTACAACAGCAGCATCAAAAATTGAAAAGAGGGCAAGGAACAAATACCATACTCTATCAAACAATTTCTAATTATTGATCACCTGGGTCATGGACAAGCCAAACCTAAAACTCCCATAACACCTTAGTCGATAAGAAACTTTTCAGGGATAACCTCAGTGAAGGAAGATTATCTAGAGCAGAGGGACATAGATATAAAGAAGGAGAAAAAGGGGCTCTTCACGCACTCTACGTAATCTCCAATGTTAATTGACTCTGCACCTTCAAATACATAGACCAAATTACACAAATCAACAACCTATTTCCCAAAATTTTCTCAGAATCTTCTGGACTCTGACAACGTCAATGCAAACCTATTCAGTTCGTTAAACACACTAAAGCAATTGGTCCTAATCACATAGCAACAACTTCAGTATACTCTCTTTGTTTTCGTTTCCTCCTTATATAGAAATAGTTTCATTCAAATAAAATCGTAACAGGAACAAGCATACAAAACCAAAAACCAAAAACCAACTACACTCAACGAGAAAGAAATTACCACTAAGCAAAGAAGCAGTTGATGCCAAGCCAAACCCACAAATACCCAGAACTTTAAAAAGGGATGGAAATGAATATAAAGATCAAAAGCACAAAAATTAAGCCGAAAGAGGACACTCCCAATGAAAATGTCATTGCTTTGAAAGCCCAAAAAAAAAAAAAAGAAAAGAAAAGCATCTTGATGAAGGAAAAAGGAGGAGACTTTACCTGGAAAGCAATTTTCGACTTTGAACTGTGTGGACTGTTGAAAGAGGACTTTGGGGCCTGCCTTCTTGTTGTTGTTGAATTTGTTAGGTAAAAGAGAAAAGAGAGCTCTTCTTTAGATTCGAGAATTTTAGTGATGGAAATAAAGCAGAAGGACAAACAGCTTCCAACATCTAATAGATTCCTTTTTTTCCTGGGAAAGGTCTGGGATCCAGTATCTGATCTTGGATGATACGTGGCATTATGTAATTGCATAGATAAAGGACGGACGTATGACCTACGAAATCTCATAAAACGATAGTAATGGGGTTGGTAAATGGAAAATGGACCTCCAACTAGCTTTGTTATCAACTTTATCTTCTTCTTAAGGGTGCCTTTGGGCAACCGCTTACCTACACTTACTAGCTTTCAACATAATCTTTTTTTTTTTTAAGATAGGCTTTCAAATCAAGTATAGGTTAAATGTCTCAATCTTTTTCAATAAGTCAATAATCCGACATTTCTTTCTATACTTAATATAATTTGAGTATAATCAATTAATTTTTTATGAAATTTGAGTTATATTATTACTTAAAGGTAATGCAAAAAGCATTTGTAAGGATAATTAACATGTAAATAGGGATTCGAATTTAACTTTAATTTATTAGTTGGATTATGGTTATTGGTTTGTCTATTTGTATTTTAATGAAATGTTGTTAAAGGAACCTTATATAATATAAAAAAAATGCGATATAAGCATTGGGGCAAGCCTAGTCCGACCTAGAAATTTGGGTTGGGCCGGACTTAAATGTTACTACAACTTGAGTATTCTTGTTAAGGTATTTGTTTCATTATATGATGATGAAACTTTGATAAAAATTAAAATCATACATGGTAAGTAAGTCAAGTTTAGCTATCAGAATCTTAACTCTTAATACAAATTAAAATGCAACTATTTCTTTTTTTGGGTACAAATTAAAAATGCAAAACACTTGATTGGGCTGATTTATTGTCCAAGCGTAATTAACCAATACATTGAGTTAGTATGGTGTCCATCAGTCCATGGCAAGCCCAAGCTTAGTACAACATTGGCTTAATACGTTTTATTCGAACCTTTGACTTTAAAAAATGAAGTTGTCTCGGACCTGTCAGTTGGTGCTCGTCGCTGTGGGGATGGGGGGCAAAGAACTTGAATCATGCTGTGTGAAAAGGTGAAGCAAGCAGCTGCCCAAAAGCAAACCCTCCATCACAAACTGACATAACATCCCTCTCGATTGACAAAGAAAGAGTGGGTGCACTTGATGTGAACATGTTGTCTTTTGTTTCTGTTTAGACAACGTACACAGTATACATGGACGGTTCAATTTGATGGGTCGAAATGAGTGATATTGAGCCATATTAGGAACAAAGATCATTTGCCACTGACTGACAGCCGTATATTTTAAGTATGTTTAGATGGAAAAATGAAATATACATATGCTATTTCATAAAATGAAGGATGTTTTGATGGTAAAATGAAGACTGGGAGTGATCATATCTCGTTTCTTCAAGATTGGATCCACTGGAAACTTAAAAAACAGGGGACAAACTTAGATATTTGGTATCACATGAATCAGAGACTGCTCAGTCAAGTTGGTACACATACTCATGCTGATGTTCTTTCATTTTGGCCAATGCTAGTGTCAAATTTGTACATATGGAGCAATGATTTTACCCCCTTTTTTTATAAAAAAAAATATTTACCAATTTTTCATGGCTGAGAGCTGGATTCGGGTGGGTGGGGGATGGTGGAGGAAAGAGCAAACCAGAGTCTAGCTGTACATGTGTTTCCATCGACTGGAAACTTTCGTCTTCCAGTGACAACATAATTTTATTCAAGCAGAATGTGGGGCACTATTCCAGATTTGGCGAAGCCCACATATTTCCTATGCAATAATTTACAGACTGAGACTAATCACTCTTCATTCTTCAATTGCTTTTCATGCTCTTTTCCTGAGGCAGTTCATGGAGGGGGGCTTCATTCTGGGCTTCTTAACCTTCTCCAGGGTACTTGGATTACTAGATTTTAATTACTCCTGTCAGTTCCAGGAGTACATTTTGCTAAGGGGAGAATAGCAGTTTTGCAGACTCCTTTAGTAATTGGCTCAGTAGTCACTTTTAAGCAACTCAACACATTCTTTATTTATTTTAGTTTCTCTTAAGCTGGATTACACTTTGAGTAAATTGTACAAACACATCCATTATCTTAATAAAACTCGCAAGTAATTTTTAGAATATTCTAAATTTATTAATTTCGTTGATAATTAAACATTCATATACATGTTCACATGGTAAACATAAGTAGACTCAGGCACTTGGATATCCACATGGTAAAGAAGGGAGACAGTTTGATCTTTTAGACTAAGATTTATACTATACAGACATTCATATGGTGAGATAACATATTTCGTTAATTTTTAAAGGTAATTTGGCAAAATAAATGAATTTGAAATCTTTGTAAAAAATTACAAATTTAAAAATTGAATTTTAAGAATTACGAAAAAAAATAAAATATTACACAAAAATCATGAATAATTAAAACATTTTTTTACTCACTTCATTGCATTTTTATCCAAGCAACTTGAAACCAAGACAACATCCTATCTTTCGGCTTTGTTCTTTGTGGAGGGTCACATCACCTTATTTGATATAGATTACATGTTCTGAAAGTGTGATTGCAACAACCAAATTGTCCTGTTATACTATGGTAAGTCTTGATACATATATATAAATATACAGAAAATTAAAAGGAAAAAGTTAATTATAATATACCAACGTATACATATATACATGCACACCATACAAACATTTGTATTCACACCTTATAATCTTCATGAGTACTGTAGAGTTTATATGGTAGAACACTACTAAAAAATTAAGTTTTACCAATGAAAAAATTCATCAGTGAAGACATGAATTCATCAATAATTAAAATTACTAACAGAAAAATTCGTCGTTAATCAATCGAAAATACCATCGTCGGTAATAAGTTTCCATCAGTATTTTAAAATTCCGTCAAAAGCATCACCGACTAAAGTTTTCGTTGGTAAAAAATTCAATCCATCGGTCAAAAAATTTATCGGTGGTGTCAAAACACCATCAATAAAGTTACTGACTGAAAGTTTTGCCGTTAGTAAATCCGTCGATAAAATACCGACAGATCTCGACTTCGGCAAAGTCGTCGGTAATTTACCGACAGATTACCTACAGAATTCTCGACAGAATTAGCAACTAAAATTTTTTACTTATTCCGTCAGTAATGGATATTATTCCGTAGGTAATGAAGCAAATTTCATCAGTAAAAAAAAAAGTGTCGATATTAAAAGAATTTCATCGGTAATAATTAATTTTATACATTTTTTTATATTTTGTGTTTCTTGCATTAAGTAATAATATTATTAATATATTAAAAGTAATAATTTTGTTTGAAAAATTACTCCAAATGTACTATATAATGGAAAAAAACATACCTAATATTTTGACAATTAAAAAAGAAATGTTCAAAGTCAATGAAAAATGTTAATATAAAGAATCTATAACATAACAAAAAGGAATTATGTTTGTCCATCGGCCGAATCATTAGGAAAGAGAGATTGTTGTTGTGACTGAGGATGCAATTGCTATGATGATGAAGACCCACCAGCTGGATCTGGCAGCCTCTCAAGGACAACCTTCATGATGGACTTAATATCATGCACGTTAGTTTTCAACTCCTTCACATCGATCTTCATTTCTTGATAGCCCTCAGGTTCAAATGATGAAACTCGTGCAGTAGCAGCAGAAGGCATCGAACCACAAGCAAACTCAAATATAGCAGTTGGCGTAAATAGTGTAGCTAGTCGCATCCTGGTGCTAAACCCATAAGTGTGGGTCTAAGTGGTTTATGGCCCTCCAATTGCCTCAAACTATGCTACTGGATCGAACTCTAGTTAGGATGATGGATCATCACCGTACTTCTACAATATAGCAGATATATATGATTCCTACAAATAGAAAAGAAAATGATATTATATATTAATGAAATTGTTAAGGAACATAAACACATATTCAATAATATAATTAAATAAACTAACTCATATCTATTACTTACACTAACAGTCTTCGACTTGTTGTCGACAAACTCTCTGATACCTTTTTCTTGCTTAGGAGTGTGCTCGAAAGCCTCGGAGAATGTTGTCGAATTTTACAGCATCTCGGACTGCAATCACAATAAGAAAAAAAAAACACATGATCACAAATATGCATGTTTTCACAATCTTCAACAACACAATGACAACATGTTTTAAAATTGTAAAACAACAACAACACATAACACACTCAAAAGAAAAACAAACGCATCATCAAAACATAAGCATTGTTTCACTTCGTAGTCATCAATAATACAACGACAGCATCAAAATGCTCACAATATTGACTTTACAAGTTAAGAACATGTACCATTTTCTTCTGATGTAAAGCAAAAGGTAAAGAACCCCTTGTGTGCTTTGCTATGCCATTGTCCTTCTTTGTCAGCGATTTTGTTGGGCCTTCGCAAATCGACATTGCCACTCGGGTCTAACCCAGACATTATCGACTAGTTGATCGAAAATCTCTACAGTGATCCAAGGGCACGCCTTCCCCTTAGTCAAAAGGAGATCATGATGAGTGCATGTGTTCTTCTTGGCCTTCTCACGCTCGTCGACGAACAAATCTTTTAATTGGTCTTTGCAAATCTTCTCCCATTTGTTGTAGATCGTTGAAGCATTAGTATTAGCCCACATAAAAGACTCTTACATTTAAAATAAACATTTATATAAGTATTGTTAAAGGAAACCTGGATAAATATACAATAACAATACAGTACTTTAAATTTACACCACATGGCATCTTTCACAACGTTAGGAATCAACCTTCGTGTTGGCCAGGGTCCACTGAAGTAACTTTTGATTATTCTCGTGATGGTTGGAGTCATTCCAGTCTTCACAAAAGTACTACAAAATCAATACATCTTTATTAAAACACATTAATGAAATTACTACATATAATGAAATAAGCTAATAACTGTAAATTACCTCTCTTTAACAAGATGCAAAGGATTTGTCGGCCCGGATTGGTAGGAGTGGGCAAGCCTACATTAGGCCTTCGACCCCTAAACTATGATATAGAGTTTGACGCACTTGCGACAGTAGTCGGAGTTGGCGACATTTCCTCTGGATTGAATGGAGTAGCTACCTATGTGGACATAAGAGTGGACATTGATGGTATTGATGACTGAGGTGGCATCGGCGGTCACATAGCCGATGGTGAAGATTGACGATTGAAGATTGCATAGCTGAATTACCTACGCCACTCAATCATGCTCGAAGGCTAGGAATAATCTTATATTAACCATGAGTATGCAAAAATCTGTCATCAGATTATCGACTAACCATTATTATGAACTGATAATAAATGTACTGCATAATCACTAATATTAAATACTGTCATAAAAAATTTCAGACATTGGTAGCATACATGAGTTGGGGTTAATATCGAGCAAATCTACATATAAAATTTATCATTATTATGTATGTAAACTATTTTGATGAGCTAAAATCCCAATGTTAACTTTGAATTAAATTCAATGGCAACAGCAATCACAATCCCCACACTCCACAGTCAATTAGCAAGCAACTCCATTCAAAAAACCAAAAGTTTCACAAAACAACAAAAAACTCGAAATCACAATCAATAAAATAGATCAACAGCTTTCAGCTTCCATACAACAACCAAACTCAATAATCAAGCAACAACTTCTAATCAATAAACAAGCACAAATAAAAAATCTTCAACTCAATTTAGCAACGCAATCCCCCACACTCCACATTCAATTAACAAGTACTCCGATCCATCCAACTTATATGCTTAACTAGTTTCACATAACAATACAAATAACAACATACCCAATTCAAAAAATAAAGGGCAAAATTAGTAATAGGATTAATAAAAAAAATTAGGAATACAAAAAAAATTGCCTTACTTGTCCTGACGAGGGAAAAGGCAATCAGCACAGAAAAGTGGGGGTGGTCGACACCGAATTCAACTCTGGACGGGGTAAGGGGGTAGTCAACCAACACGAGATTCAAGCTTGGAAAGGGTTGGGGGTGGTTGGCCACCTCTACATGTCTGTCGGCATTAGCAAACGGGGGAAGAGGCTCCCGGTCATGACTGAAAGAAAGGAGGGGGCTTGTTGGCTCGGTAGAGCCCGATAGGACTTGGGTCGACAATAGAAAGTGTCTAGTCGGGGGAAGGTGCTGTCCGAGGACGTCAAAAAGGGAAAGCTAGAGGTTGTTGGTAGGGAAGAAGATTTGAGGGAAGAGAAGGGGAAAAGGAGAAATGCTTGAAAAGAAAACCCTAAAATTTTATTTAAAATTATCGATGAAATTTTCAGTTGATAACCCTAAACCCTTTTATTGACAGAAATTCTATTGAGAAATTTGCTGGTGAACTTTACAAAAGGAACAATGTGTACATCGACTAAACTTTCATCGATAATTTCGTCGCTATAATCACAGTGTTGCCAACAAAAATTTCGTTGATAATTTTCTTCAATATAGTCATTGCCGACCAAAGTATTCAGTCGGTATTTTTCTCATCTTCCAAATTAAATTGTCGCCAATGCGTTATTGACCAATTACCGACTGAAGTACGTTCGTCGGTGTTTGGTGTAGACACTAAATCATAAACGAAAAATAAATAAAAATGATAAAAATTAAAATAAAGAAGAAATGAAAAAAGAAGGGAGTGAGGTACAACTGGCAGGGTGCGGGCACCTCCTTCACCTTGCTAGACGCGAAAAATTCGCGTCTGGCAAGGTAGTGGAGCGTGCCCCCTCCAGAGCCCAAGAATCGGGTATAAAGGAGGGGACACTGTAGCATTCTGGGGGGCAAAAAAAAAAGATCTGCACATCAAAAAAATTTTCCAGATTTCCAGCAAAAGGGAGAAGCCACAAACAAAAAAAAAGGGGAAGAAAGAAAGAGGGCAAGGGGCTTTTTCTTAGTGCCGCCGGTTTGGGTGAGTGAGGAAGGGGGGGATCTTGGGTGAGAGAGCAAAAGGAGATCTTGGGTGAGAGAGCAAAAAGAGATCTTGGGTGAGAGAGCAAAAGGATCTTGGGTGAGAAAGCAAAAAAGAAACGGGTGGAGAGAAAGAGAAGTAGCTGGGCACTAGAGAGAGAAAGGGGAGGAAAAAGGGAAGAAATGATAAAAAATAATGGGGTTTCTTAAAGTGTATTATAGGTAGACCTCCCATTTCCCACCCCAAATGGCATATTTTGGAAGAATAAAATTTGCTGGCTTGATTGGAGTGGGCTGTAGATTTGGAGGAGCTTAGAAAGGTAAAATATTTATCATTTCTCTTAAATTTTTATGGCTTGAGTTGGTTCATTTTATTTATTTGTAGGACTATTGTTTAATCATTTAAGATTAATACTTCAATGTAATGTTCTAAAATCCTTAGGTTTTATTTTTGAGATTTAAGAAAGTAATACAAATAAAGGAATATATAAATATAAAAATTTTTACATAAGAAAAGGATTCAAATGTAAGAAAATATTTATTAGAGGTATTGAAACTTAAGAAAATAAAGCACATAGCAAAAAAATAATAAATTGCTAAATAAAATATGTTTATAGTGATAGATCTAGAGATCTAATATAAAATATAAAAAATATAAATGAATGAAATAGATGATAGGCAAAAAAAAAATAATATATATAAAGGTTAAGTTAAGTAAAAATTGGAGACTATTGAGACATTGGTGAGGTATTCTTGGGTAAAACCATGTAAGGAGCATATAAAATATGTTTATACATTAGATTATAAAAATATATTTAGTGAATGAGAATAAACAAGGAAGAAACATTTTATGTTAAATAAAAAAATATATAGTTGAGCTAGTCAAATAATTATAATAAGATAGGTATTAGAATTGACCTTGAAAAAATTGAATTTTAAGACACAATAATATTAAATAAGTTAAGTAAACAATGCCGATGATGGGATAATCGATCGGGATGCGAGAAGTCGCAATCCCGGGCTTATGTTCCCTAGGCTCGGAATCCGAATCAAGGCTCCACCAATACAATGGGAGGGCCTCGATTTCAAGATACCGAAATTTTTAATAAATAAAGAGTTTGACTATA
>NC_030854.1:3475927-3541378 GCF_000208745.1 Theobroma cacao
TAAAAAGAAAATGTACGATGACCCCGAAGACGGGAATTATTCGTCGAATTTGCGAAGGCGAGTTTCTCGGATAATTCCCTAGGTGAGAGAATATCCCGAAGCCCACCAGTATGATGGGCGAATTCGAAAAATATCCTCGATAAAAAGGTTATTTGTCCGACATTTTTATCCCACGCCATGCATCTCATCTTGCCTCATATTTGCATTTCATTTTAGGTTAAATAGGAGATAAAATAAAAAATAATTAATTAAGGAAATCTAGTGAAATTAAAAATAAAAGCCCAATAGGATAATCTAAAAATGTACCGTTCATGGAACGGGCGTCCGAGGGTGCTAATCCTTCCCCGGGCGGAACCGTACTCCCGAACCTAGATCCAGAAAACTGTAGACCGGTTTAAGGTTCTTTTCGATGGGCTAAAAATTAATTTAAGTTTTCATCAATTAGAATCGAGTCAATAGGCGACCAATCACACCTAGATAAAAAAAGATTGGGGGCGACTCATAGTTTAATTTTTTAGTGAGTTTCACATCACGTCTAGCGATCGGGTTCCCAGACCCGCACGTTACGACATTTGGTTGGTAATCTATCAGTGCTTTCTTGGCTTCCCTTTTGTCGGTAATCTGTTGGTATAAACAGACAAATTTTTATCGACGGAATGTAATCTGTCAGTAAAACCTTGTTTTCCTGTAATGAAAGAGAGAATTAACTCCGATGTTCTTGTACTTCAAATGTTTATAGATGTTGTAATATTTGATTTTAGTTACTAATTTATTATTTCTAAGAGTTGTTTTATAGCAAGTATAATACTATATAAAGAGTAATAGGAATGATCAGATCAAGTAGAATAGTTATATCACGTGGAGAACAATGCAAGTAATTTGAAATAAGTGGCATGGTTCACAAGTTAGTTTCACCTTTGAAATGTTCTGAAAAGGTTGATTTGGTGGCTCAAATATGGACGTAGTTGAGAAGATTTCTTCTTCACTTTTTTTTAGAGTCATGTTTCTTTCTTTTCGCTTCTTCTCAAGAAATATGTAACACATTGTTAAGTGCCATTGAGCTTCATTATGTCATTAGATCGAAATATCCGTCTAATAAACGTAGTGGGCGAATGTTCCATTATCATGATGAACGTGTTCTTCCCATAATTATTTTGTCCTTCCCATGATGAACGTGTTCTTCCCAATCGTGCATTTCCCATAATGGCTAATAAACACTTTCTCGCTAACTACTTGCAAGTAACTATTTTACCTTGGTAAATATAAGAGCCTTGGTAATTTATTAAAGAACACATTATAAATTCAAAAAGCTCTCTTTAAGATACTTCATCACAAGCTCTCTTTAAGCTTTTCCAAAAAGATTTTCTCTCTTTGACGCAATTGTTTCCTTCTTATTCTTCACAATGCTTCGCCATTTTTCCTAATAACCTTCTAAACCCTTTTTCCTAATAACCTCCTACCACAAGCATTCACCACTTCAAAGATTGCTTTAGTCTTCCTTTCTGTCACTTCTGGTCTGTCTCACTTCACTTGTTGCAACACTATCTCTCTCTTTATTAGATAATGAATTATTCTCAATTACTTGTCGTGTAAAAAAGCAGTACCACACACAATATAGTGCATTACTCTCAACTAATTTTCTTTAGTTTTTTTAACTTAATTTTCTTTTTATTTTGTCTTACTAGCAATGCATTAGAACTTCTTTTAACAAGAATTCTCATTTAGGGGGTAAAATGTCAATGCTTGATTTTGGCTATTAACTTATTATTTCTAAGAGTTAGTTTATAATAAGTATAATACTATACAAAGAGCAATGAGAACAAGTAGTCTAATTATATTATATGGACTGCAGTGTAAATAACTCAGAATAAGTGGTAGAGTTCACGAGTTAGTTTCACATTTAAGGTGTTTTGGAGAACTTGGAGTAATGGCTCAAATATTGAGGTAGTTAAGAAGCCCTCATCTTGATATTTCCTTTGGCATATGAGTGCTTTTTTTTCTTTTCCCTTCTTCTTAAGATACATATGATACATTGTTAAGTGTCACTGAACTCCACTACATCATTGACCGAAACATCCATCCACGATCTAATATACGTATTAGGCTAACATGTTATTCCTATGATGAACGTGTTTTTCCCATAATGGACATGTTCTTGTTGTGATAAATGTGCTCTTCTCATGATGTCCAATAAACACTTTCTCGTTAACTACTTCCAAGAAACTGCTTCCACTTGTTATATATAGAAGCCTTGGTAATTCATTAGGACACACTAGAAATTCAATAGACTCCCTTTTAACAATACTCTCTCTCAAGCTCTATCTAATTGGTTTCCCTAAAATACTCTCTTTTACTCAAGTCTTACCACTTTATTATCGTCGTGTTTCGTCAGTACATTTTCTTTATATTTTTTCTAATTTTTATCCCTCACCTCTTATCATAGGCACACAACACCTCAAAGATTGCTACAATCTTCTTCTTTATTGCCTTCAACACATCTCACTTCACTTGTTACAACATTATCTCTCTCCTTACCAAAAGAATCCATCTACAAATGTATAAACATTTCTCCATTTAAATTGATCATTTTATATATCGATAAAAACTAAGCATATATGTATGTATATAACCATGAAAGTAACTATCCCAAAAAATTAATGCTAATCAAAAGAGAAAATTTCCCAAAGTGAGGGGGGTGATTCTTTTTTTTTATCTCAATTACACATTTCTCATAAATTAACCATGTAAGATCACAGAAGTAATAGTATCAAACATATTGATCCCAACCATGAGTGGACCCATGTTGGAAGGAGTGGTGTCACATGACACCACTCACATCTTAAAATATTTTAATTTTTATACAATTTATTTAAGATCTAGGTAGTTAATATAATAATGAACTCATTATTTTTTTTTTTACAATTTTACAAGGAGTGGGGTCAATGACTCAAAGTAAAAGTGATTTATCAAAAGTAATTTATGTATTAATATTTAAATACAATAAGAAAAGACAAAAAAAAATTCTTCTATAATTTAAAATTTTATTAAAAAAGTCAAAACTTAAATTGCCCTCTCTGTCTAAAAATTCAAGTCCTTCCCCTTTTTGGTCCTTGACTGTGTTTTTCATTCTCTCAAAACAACTCATATAGGTTTTAATTGTAAGAAATTTTCTACTCAAATTAAATTTTTAAATACTTCATGTCTAAATATTTTTTTGATTAGTTTGACAATTATAATCTAGCTAATAGAATATAGTATTACATGTCAAATAATATCTTAACATTGTGAGTTTTTCTTTTTTTGACTTATTTTGTAGATATATTATTTGACTATTTGATTTTTTTTATTTAACTTTATATGATTTGTGGATGTTTATATTTAGTTTGATCAATGAATAGAAAATTGTCATATTATTAATTACTGAACCTGATAGTTTGTTATATAAAATTATATTTTTATTTAATTTTAATATTGTAATTTATACTAATAAATAATAATTTTTAGTAAATTTTATAATTTTAAATAGATAAGCCCTGAAAAGATATTTTAAAAGAAGAGAAATTGTCTTACAATACTAAAATCCTGGATAACAATAACAAAATTATATTAATGATAATACTCAATAATAATTTTCTAAATAAAATTGTATTGAATTTGATCTAAATACTCTTCTAACAAATTATAAATAAAAAAAGTTTAACTATTATAACACTACTAAGAAAAATTCTTTAAATCCGCCTTTGATCTTAGCATCCTCTCAATGATCAGTAGTACTGTCATCTTTTCTTGTCACCCGTACCAAACACCCAGCTAAACTAACTTTGCACATGCATGCATACAGGACCCGACTCCCAGAGCCACCTAACTTTCTTTTGGTTTGTCTATATACTCAAACTCATCAGAAAAGTGGATAGCAACTTCTTCTAACGGGAAGAATCAGCCCTCTATGTAAGTAGTATTAAAGCTTTCCCTTTTCTGCCAAAAATAGTTCAAAGATTTTGGTGCATGATACTTACTAAGTTTAGCACTGTAGCTGATATATATTAATAACGGCTAGCCTTAAGCTGGGGATTAAGGGTATAATCTTATCAAGAGAGTGGGGTCCTGAAGTTTGGCTTTGGTACTTGGAAAAATTAAGGTACGACAGTTAATTAAGATCTGTTTGGCCCCTATTTGTACGTTAATGTACCCCCGTCTTGCATAACGTCTCTTCGAACTTTACCTCAGCCCCTGCCAAACGGGGGGTTCCTCGACAATGGGCAATTATGGTCTCTTAAAGGACACTCGACTCTTATCTTTATCCGTAGGATTTCAGGCAATCTAAGATTTCGTACCCCAAAGAGAAGTGTAGCCTTACAGAGTGAGTGAGTGAGGTCTAGCTAAGTAATTATAATGAACCAACTTTCATTCTGTATTCTGTATAGTATCATACAAATCTTTGTCCAACTTATTATTTTTATTCCAAGTTGTCTCTTGGAAGCTACTTTAAAGTTGCCAAAAGGCAAAAAAAAATTTAAGTGTCGGCTAAGGCAATCCTCCTGCTCCTCCCTCTCCTTCTTTCAATAATTCAGACAGGCTTGAAAAAGAGAGAGAAGCTTTCAATCATTTACAACTTCTTTTGCAAATCTTTTAGTAGTCTTGACTCTTCGACTGTGCATGATGTTTTTCTCTATCCTACACTATTCTAATCAAACATTAAATGGAAATAAAAAGCTTCACTTTTCCCCATTGGATAATAACAAGTTAAATGATTGGTCATCCCATAAAAGCTTTGAAACCGAATTGTATGGGAACAACGTAGGAACGTTTTGAAGTAAAGAGAGGGCGGTATGCTTTATCACAATACGAATATATATTTATTTTTCCTTGAATGGATGGATATGTCATTTTAATCACAATTATTGTTAGATTCAGCCCTTACCTATCTTGTGCAAACATATACGGCACTACCTTCTTTGCATTATGCATCACTGTTCAACTTGCTATATTTTATAAATAAGTTGAAGTAATTAATCCATTCTAACTAGATTTGAACAAGCATGACATTAAAGGAGGATATGAAGACACTTAGACATGACAGTATACCTGCTCTCTGTATATATAATATTAGATCAAATTAACCAAGTGATCTTAGATTATTAAAAAAAAAAAAAAAGGGTCATCTAGAAACTGGGAGTATTAGCTATAAAGCATGTAGTCTGTAGTCTATAGCAATATATTCATGGAAGAAAAAAACAGAAGAAAACCCAAAGGAAAACTCTTGCTTGTTGGGGTACCTTTAGATGCTCTAACCACTCTTGGCACATAATTGGCTGTCCTTACATTTGTATATTTTATACATGGCATTTTTCATTTTTTGTATTGTTATTTGGAAATTCTAAGCCACAAGCAATTAACACTGTTTTTTTTCCCCATTGCCCAGCTAACCAAAATGATATCAAACAGCTGATTTACAGCAATACAAATTTTGAGCCACAAGCATCACCATGTACCCAATTCTTCACATAATGTGATATTATGTGTAATTGAACTCAATTTCTTCATGAAATGATTATTAGTGTTGATGATTAATAATTATTATGAGTCACTTTTCTTTAAAGAAATGATTATTGCTGATTGTTAATGGTAATGATTATGTGGGAGTATGACTTATGTAATGTTTCTTAGGTCAAGTTGGCGAAACTCCCTACTAAAAATGATTAAATAAAAATTCAAATCGAGAGATTGAACAATTTTGTTACACAGATCAATTGTACAAATTAGAATAAGTTTTGACACTTTATTTAATTTGGTGTTTTATTGAAAGACGATGATATAGAATTTCACTGTTTTGTACATAATGATCAAATTTTGTATATAAATAATAGTTTTAATTAATTTTTAACATATTATTAATTTTCTAATTAAATTCTATCAATTTATTGATTTTGATTTTTAAATTAATTTTCATTTAATTGTTTTTTTTTTAAACCTTACAAACTTTAGCTAATTAACTTTATATTTAATTGTGTTGTTGGATCATCAGAATCATTTTTTGTGTTAAAGACTTTGAATAATGTCTTTGCTTTTGATTTGATACTTAATTCGTACGTATTAAATCTACACTCTTGCCTTTGATTTTTTTTAAAAAAAAACTTTATCTAAGTTTTGTCTCATATTAAGGCAGGTGGTGATTAATGATGATTATGAGTATATTTTCCTTATTTGTACATTTGATGGCTGGATTACACATATATAAAGGAATGAGATTAGGTCCATCTTTGTTTTTATTTAGCTATATATATATATATGACAATAAGATAGTATAATACATGCAAATGTATGACCAATTGCTTGTTACGTCTTATCTATATGTATCATTTAAAAATTAATACCATGCCATACATGAAACCATGTTTTATATTATAATACAAACCCAATCATTAAATAAAAAACACATAAGTTAATTAGATAGTGGAAAAAACGGATAAAGAATCTAAAGTAAGCTTCTGTTTCTTTACCAATTTTAGCATTTGCCTTTCACATTAAATTAAGATTTTCTTGTAAAGTAAAAAATTAATCGCATGAAATAAAATAATTTTAATAAAAAAAAGTAAGTAATCGTATCGTATATTAGTTTAATGTGGGACTCAAATGCTATAGTAATTATTTTTTTGGTTATAGCACATAACTAGAATAGTAGCGGAAGGTAACGGTCATCACTTCTTAATTTTTTATTATATATATATATATTTTTATTATTTTTATAATTATTTTTTAATTTTTTTTCGTACAAAACGATAGATTCTTCACTTGGAGAAAAATTGTTATAAAAGTCGTAATCAAATGAAAGCTAAATAATAGAAAAAGAACGGAAAAGACAGGCAATGGAATCTAAACTTATGCTAAGTTACTTAAACAATAAAAGAAAAAGAAAAAAAAAACCTGACCTAAGTCCTTAGATTTATAGGAGGGATGGCCTAAGTTTATGATAAAAATTGCCCATGTCGTACATAAGCATCCTAAATTTGTCGGTGAAATGGGACCCAATTCCCATTGCCAGTCTTTCCAATTTCCTTTGTTTTTCCGATCCAATGCATTGCTCTCTTCCGCCAGCTATTACCGACACAACAGTGGGACTATTCTTTTACTGTGATTTTGTCAGTATTTTCGTCAACAAATGAGGCCTCACAGCAATCAGACCAACTCGCCGAGCACAAGGCCCTGCATTAAGCATTTCCTTTTCTAGTGACCACAAGGCAAAAGAAAGGAAACAATTTTAATTGCAATGGAAATGGAAAAGGGTCGATCTTAAAAGTCAGAAATTGATGACGACGACAGGCTATCTAGCTAGTCGATGCTTTAGCTTTGGGAGATCCTTTAAACTTCATGTGGCATTGTCTGTCGTTAAGTTCCCTCCGCCCTATGTTCTTCATGTTTAATACTCGAATTTCCATTTCCTAAACTGTTGCCACAGTTAACTTGACTTATGTTATTGCTTTCCAACGACATATTGTCCTTTGAATTTGAGAATTTTATGGTTGGACTTGGTTTGATATTTCTTCAAGTGTGACAATTATCATCATTGCTCTTTTTTTTTTTTCAAGGAAATCCCATTTTGTACAAACATTTTTGGACCTCTTCCATGTCTATTTTATCAGAAATTAACATTTCTTTTGACTTTTTTTGTCCCCTTTTCATAAGAGTAATAACTGTAGGTCGATGAAGGGAGCTGCATTTCCAGACTGTGCATTTGACAGAACAAAAAAAAAAAAGAAAAGAGTCATATATTTGTTGAGCCCAATGGTCCACCAAATCAAAATTTTGATCATAAAAGCAGCTGAGAAAGCTCACAATAAAGACAAGCCAAATTAAATAGCTTTGATCCGTAAGCATGCATCCACGTGGGACAACCAGATTTATGTGTTGCTGTTTCAACAGCAAAAAAAAAAAAATCTGAACTTTTGGTATTGTTTAATACTTATAAGATCTAAATTTTTGTTATATGATCCCCTATGCTGTTGGCACATGCATATATATGCAAAGCAGCACATTTTTTGGACCACCTTTCATTGCATTATATTTTTGTACTAATATGGGTATTTTCAGTGTTACAAGAGTCAATGAACCTAGATCCATCCAACCACAAACGATACTGGATACTGGTCCTGAATGGAAAGACACGTAGATTGTTGGCGGTGAGATAATCCTGAGTTTGAATCTTACAATATGATGATGTGATGAAAGGGATTTGTTTTCGAATTGTCACATGCATCTATCTGTGTTATCAGACTGTCGGTAAAAATTAAAACGTGTATGACCTGTATTTACTTTCTTCAGAGACTATGAGAAGTGTGTATGTTTATGGTATATCGTATAGGTACTTGAGATCCTGATTTTTCCTATTATTTATTAGTTTTAAGATTGTTTCAGTCTTTCTTCATCATATATTGAAGAACAATAGACATTATAGAAGGAGCAGAAAACAGTGTCATTATCAATCACTTTAGGCTGATAAAGCAGTCGGTTGCTGTGTTTTTCATTGACATCTATAGACGTAGAAATAGACTAACATGAGGACTGGCTGGCAAAAGACAACTCTACTAGAAAGGATGGGCAGTGCCATTTGATTTACTCTTTTGGATTGCAATAAATTAGAAAAAATTGGTGTGGATGAGTATACTCAGCTGCAGTTTCTATGGAGAAACCAATCAGCAATTCAGAAATAATAGTCATCTGAATTCTCAATGAATAACAAGTATAATCAAAATCGAACACAAGGCCCCAGACAAGATAGCTCCTGACCCACTCCATTTAAGAAGTTCAGAGGTTCAAAGAGCACCATTACTCACATTTTCATTCACAAAATTGACTAAATCAGAGTGTGACCCACAGCCAACCTCTACCAGAGCTAGGGACTGCAAGCTAAAAGAAAAAGGAACGGACATATGGGAATGGTAAACAAAAGCCACAAATACACAAAGGCATTTGGGTTAATGCAACAACGTATGCATTGTTGGCTTTAAAGGCTGAGAGACGGATGCATGTAGCTTTTAATGAGAGAAAAGGGATTTAAAGCACAAGATCCTGTGGACACATAGAGCAAAGGAAAACAAAACCAACATTTAAGAGATACCCATCTACCCCTTCTGCATCTTATCGTCTTTTCCATAGCTTTCCAACCATGTAAAGCCAAGTTAACAAGTTCTCTCATAAAGAATGGGATGGAAAGTAGCTGTGACGGGGAAAAAACCTTTGTATGTACTTTTCTACTTTGTTACCAGGACTATTATTTTTGATACTATGCGAATATGACCCCTTTAAACATGCTTTAACCCATAATTTTTGAGAAACCTGTTTGAGTTTTTTGTGCAGTGTTGAGTGCCTACCCTCCATCAGCTTCCTCATTCGCTCTGCCCATTGGGGACCCACTAGTCCTCTTTTTTTTTGTTGGATCAAAACTGTACTGCCATACTCTTCCTCCACGCACACTCTTGTCCCATTGCTTTCTCTCTCTCACAAGTCACACCCAGCATTTATACACTCCCAATCATTCTACTTTCCTCATTGAGTTTCCTTTCTCTCATCTTGGCTTTCCTCTACATTCCTCATGGCTCTCTTTCTCTCACTTCTCCTCATTCTAATGTTTCCCTCAACCAATGCTGACTGGCCACCTTCTCCTGGCTACTGGCCAAGCTCTAAATTTAGGCCTATGAGCTTTTATAACGGGTTTAGAAATCTTTGGGGTCCTGGCCATCAAAGTGCAGACCAAAATGCATTAACAATCTGGCTTGACAGAACTTCAGGTCTTACTTAGTAGTACTGGCTTATATTAATCAATACCTTTCCTTCGTTTAATTCTTTTTACTAATTTTTTTTTTATGGTGGTAATCAATCTGATCTTTTTTTCCTTATTTTATTGCTTGTATTTGGTTTAACAGGGAGTGGATTCAAGTCAGTTCGCCCTTTTCGTTCTGGCTACTTTGGAGCTTCTATTAAGGTCCAGCCTGGCTACACTGCAGGGGTCATAACAGCTTTCTATGTGAGAATTGATCAACCTATAATTTTTCACTACATTTCCTTTCTTAATGCACAGTTCTAATCCAATATCCAATATCCCCTGAAGCAAAGATTCTTGAAAGTATATTGTTTTCCTGCTGCTCTCTAATCAACAAGAAATGATAAAATGGCAGCTATCAAACAATGAAGCTCATCCAGGATTCCATGATGAAGTGGACATAGAGTTCCTTGGAACTACATTTGGGAAGCCTTATACTTTACAGACCAATGTGTATATTAGAGGGAGTGGAGATGGAAAAATCATTGGAAGGGAGATGAAGTTCCATCTGTGGTTTGATCCAACCCAAGATTTTCATCACTATGCCATTTTTTGGAGTCCTAAAGAGATCATGTAAGTATCCAGAAACCAGACAAATGCTGCAATCTTGGTTATGGACCTTATGGTCAAACTCTACCCTGAATTAATCTGAAATAAGAATGATTGCTTGCCATAATATAATGTCTAATGCTAGAAGTATAATAATAAATATCTTGGGAATTGATGGGGGGTTGGGGAGGATGTAGACTTGTCCCTATTGGCTGTAAAGTATCATTGCTTTTTCAGGTTTAATAATTTAGAACTTGAATAGTGACCATTTTGGTGATTTGCATTCTCAAAATGATAGTGTTCTCACATGATCATGCAGAAAAGTCAGGAGATTATTTTAATCCTTGCATAACATTAATAATTGGTCAAGTGATCTAGACAAGTGAAATATCAATGGAAAAAGTAGATCACATGCACGACATAGGTTTTGTATAATTTGCAAAGATTTATTGGAAGTAGGTAAATAAAGTACGACCTAAAAATGAAACACATTAGTGATAGTATTTGTATTCATTTGCAATAAAGTATATATTTATATTTTATTTCTCCTTTGCCTAAAATGTCTGAATTTATTGATTTATCTGATATTTATTTCAGATTCCTAGTGGATGATGTGCCCATAAGAAGGTATCCAAAGAAGAGTGCTGCAACATTTCCTCTAAGGCCAATGTGGGTGTATGGTTCAATATGGGATGCCTCATCATGGGCAACTGAAGATGGAAAATACAAAGCTGATTACAGATACCAACCATTTGTTGCAAAGTACACCAATTTCAAAGCCAACGGCTGCTCTGCCTATGCACCGGCATGGTGTCGCCCAGTCTCCGCCTCGCCTTTCCGGTCCGGCGGGCTAACCAGGCAACAATATAGAGCAATGAGATGGGTTCAAAGAAACCATATGGTCTATGACTATTGCAAGGACCCCAAAAGAAACCATGCCTTAACCCCGGAGTGTTGGAGCTAGTGAACTCCTGAAACAGTTTCGATTAGAATTTTTACTTCACTTGTGAATTTTACTAGTTTGTCCGCTTGTTTCTTTGGTGTCTTGAGATGGATCCCACTTGCCAACAATATTGATGCAAGGTTAGTTGAGCGTCCAAGGCTCCAAACAAAGGAAAAAGGAAAAACAGAAGGATTTGTGTATTTTTGTTGTGGTGCTCTCTTGGTGTATATCAGCTTGGAAAAAATACAAAAAGGAAGAAGAAATATATATATATAATAAAAGAGAGCGGGGAGAATGGGATGATGAAGCCAGGGATACACGGGGTCATGGGGTTCGAGTGTGTTGTTTCAATCGTCATTTCTTAATAAAGCAAAAGTTATTCTTTTCATGTTATATTCATTCATATATATATATATATATATAGAATAAAATTTGATTGAATTTCAGTGTCTGAAATGAGTATGTGCCATGAAAGTTGGGGCAGTCCTCCTTTCATAGTCTTGGTTTGGGGGCATACGAAATAGGGTCGATCAAAAGAGACCATGTAAGGATATGATCATTGTTCACAAGGGCGCAAATCCCAAGAATCACTCATGAGTCATGGGGTATCCGAGAAGTACAATAAAAAACAATTTGCCACCAGCAATAGTGTAGGGCAGGCTCATCATACAAGTCAGTAACAACTTGTAAATCGACAGTTTTGATGCCCCAAGTCCAATTCAACTGGCCTCTGACTGTTTCTTTTTCTAGTGATCCTTTGATCCAAAGTAAAAAAGTAGACTAAATCTTTTAGACTGAAAAACGATTTGGCATTATCAGCCAAAACAAGTAGTCAGCTCCAAAGTTTGTTTCTGCAAACTGCAACTCCCAACAGCGCATGTGTTATATGCTTTACTGCAGCTTCAGGACTACAAAGGATAATGGTTGTTATTCTTATGTTTCACTATTGCTCACTATAAGACATGTAGGCCTTGTCACGGCAGCTGACACCTCCTTTTCTTTCAATCAAGCTCGACGAAGATGGAAGAAGATCCCCTATGCTGGGTTGAGGATTTGTTTCAATGCAATTTTCAAACTCAGTTTCAATCAAGAAAGAAGGATAGCAACTCAGCAAAGAATCTAGAACAAGCGTGACACTAACACTCAATAATAGAAATAGCAACTGATAGGAAATATGATTGGAAGAAACATGAATTCGTTGTCTAGATTATGGCAATTAGAGATTCTATGGGCAACAATAATTCAAAGGAAGACCCCATGAGGGCTAAATGGAAGTACGAAACGAATGGGGTCGTTGGTAAGGAGCTTTACAACTCTCAAAAGCTTGTAACGGACTGAAAATGATGGAATGTTCCCAAACCCAAAGTGCGTTGAAGCAAAAGTCTAAGTCCTCTGTTCTTAGAGCCTTTCTTCTTTTGGCATTTCATAATAATTTAATTCATTATGGATTTCTCGTCTTTTTGAGGCCTAGGCAGCCATGCAACAAGAATGGACGATGATGGCCTCCCAATAGCCTCAGACTTCCACTCGAATCCCAGAAAACAAAATGAAAATACTAATCAATTTTAGCCATGTCTTACATTTCAAGTATTCAACCTTGTTGCAGATAGCAGAGACTTTAAGGACTGAATGAATGATGGCCGCCCAGGATCCTTGCTCAGATTGCATCAAAAAAGAAGAAAGAAGGAAAATATCACATAATTGCACAAATTAAGCACATTTGGAAATTAGCAACTATATATAACCAGATTGTTTCTATACATAGCTATTTGGGAAGCTCCTTTCAACTAAACCATATACTGGATGCAACCTATAATACAATATGAGCAAGCTGACAAATAAACAGCGATAACTTGCTTAAAAAGAAAAATGAAATTAGAATAACTACAACAAGATTGAGGTTAAGCCCTATTATTTAGGGGAAATGTAAACCATGCAGGTCAATCATCTCTTGGAACGTTCAGAAACCTGCAATCAAAATCCAGGGCAGTTGGGTTGCAACTATCGTAGCGATAACCCCTCAACCACCAGATGGCCCTAAACCTAGGTATATATTTTCCCACAACCAATCATCACTAGAGATGGTATTCTTTTTGACAGATTCCTGGTTGCCATCCAAAAAGGTAAGAAAACCGTCTGTAGAAATGAAGTTTACCTATTTTAGAGCATGATTGCTGAAAAGTTGCAATATATCCTCACTTAAACAACCGAGTAAACCTCCGTCAAAAGCATGTGAATACTTCACATCATGAATAGGATGCTTTGGCAATGTAACACGCTGGACAACAGTAAAGGATGGCAACTTTTGCAAGACCAATTCACCTGTAAGTTCATCCCCTGATGCAAATAAGCACACATGGTTCTCTATGTTCATGATTGTAAATCTTGGCAACCGAACATCATTAACATTGGCACATGTAACCCCCAACTTCTGATAAGAGTTGCTTCCAGCTCTCTTCAAATGAACATGGGAACCCTGTACCCCTTGCCCAGTAACAGGAGTCAGTAGAGGTTGAGAAGATGCCATCTCATTTGAAAAGTCAATTCGTGGTCGATATGAAGCAATAATGTCATCACTGTTAGGACAATAAGCAAGAGAAATACACACTCCTTGATTGCCAGTCTCTGAAACCAAAAATGGCCTTCAAAAAAAAAAAATCAACCAAAAGTTTATTAGACAACCTATAAATTGGAGTAATCCACAAACAGTAAGAAGCTATCTACAGTTTGGCCCTAAAACATTGTTAACCTCAAGGAATCAAAAATATCATAATCTTATGATAATATACATGGGAATCATACAACTACATTTCTCAATCAGATGATACAAGTTACCTTTCCTCAGAACCACCAAAGCTCCACTGACATATGCCAACTGAAGATGCTGATAAAATGGCTGTAATACCTGAAGGGATGGTTGAATTATGTAAAGAGTGTACGGTATGAACTGGGTTGCTTGTCAGCCCATTCATAGAATCCATATGCCTTGCAGTTTGGCGCATATCAAACACCAATACTGAGCCATTCTACAACAAGGGTAAAACATCAAAAAATTAGTTCACTCTACATAGATTCAACCAGATTAAGGAAAACAAGCTCAGTGTTGGAAACCTGTAGTCCAGCATATATTTGATGTGAACTGTTGAGATCCCATGAACATGACCAAGCAGCAGCCTGAAAGCCCAATGTCAATACTATAAAAATTTAACAACCATAAAGCAAGATTTCCTGTTCTTAAAGTGACAATGAGGATAGCTTGCCATAAGAAAAAGAAAAAGGAATACTATATTGACAATATTTGCAACTTGAAAGGGCTTAAAAATATCCTTGATACGTATGAATCAGTACAAACAAGTAGCAGAAACATGCCTCAGAACAGAAAAAAATAAAAAACACTAGTTCTTACCCACTGAAGCAAGGATGAAGAAACCATGCAATAAGTATTTTTAATCGAACTTACACATTCCTACTCATGAAACATGTGACAAATTTCAAGAAAGGATTTATCTTTTAAAGAGTTGAACAGTGCTTCATCTAGTTCAGTTATTCAAATCACTACCTTTTTACCATAGTTGCTTTCCTATAAACATTTTCTTTATCTATCAGTTTAACACCATCATCTGCATGCAAGCATGCTCACAAAAGTGAGCATTTTATGCATTGCCAAAAAATCTGAAGGCAACTTAAATATCATCAGGCAATTTATATGCTCCAGGCAAGAACACTTATTCGAATTCACAAGCATGCTCACAAAAAGTGAGCATTTTATGCATTGCCAAAAAATCTGAAGGCAACTTAAATATCATCAGGCAATTTATACTCTCCAGGCAAGAACACTTATTCGAATTCACAATTATAAATGCTAATATATCATTCTTTTCCATAATTATCACAATATAAGTAAATATGCTCTGGCTGAGCAAAAAAAAAGTAAATATGCTCCATTAAGGGGAAGAACACACGAGAGTCAGAAGAATTCTCAACCTAATCAATAACTTGAATCAGTAAATGAATTTTAACTGATGGAAGGACTTTTTACCGGTAGATCATAGGCAAGAATAACATTGTTGCTTTCTGTGCTGCAACAAAATGAGTGATTAAGTCAATTTAGGCAACATGGGGAACAAAATACGGATGAATTTTCAAGGCTAAGCACGGTGCCACCTGAGAACTGATAATTTCTTTCCTAAGGAAGCTAAAAGCGCCAAGCTACCATCTGATGGGCAAATGTGCAAATCCCTTACTGCTTTTGTACCAAAAGGCAATGAAATGTCTTCTCTCTCATATGGAGCTACTAAGCTCATCTGCAAGCCAATGTTTAGAAATTCTATAAGAGTCATTCTTTGGCAGAAATTGAAGTAGTGATAATGTAGTCACATTCCATGTTGAAGCTCAGAAACTTTACTTTAGTAAGAAAATGTGTTCCACCCAACCCTTGCAATCTTCGTGCTATTAATAAATTTTTGCTGGAAGCGTCTACATCAAATAGCCGTGCACCATCCACCCTCAGTTCTTTCTGCAAGAAACAATAAGATATATGTTACATGGCAAGAAGAAGAAAGAAATTGGACTGGGAGGGAACAGTTAAGGAAAGAAGAAAAATTTTTTTAACTAAAATAAATCAAATTGCAATTTTGATATAAAAGTATCAAGTAAGATGCCAAATATTACAAACGCCCAGTCCATGTTTTAACCAGAACAAGAAAGATTAAAGTGTAACTCTTTTAAAATAAAAATAAGACTTTAGGTTCAGATTTCCAAAACCATGTGATTTCAGGTATAATGTTTCTATATGAAAGTCCTAAAAAGAGTGAATGTGAGAGAGACGTTATAAAGAAATGTTATAAAACAAATTAGAAATAGAAACAAAGTGAAAAATGAAACAACTTTTGAGAACTTTGACAAAAGTATGGAAAATTTTTAAAAAGCTATATCAACGTAATGGTAAATGCAATGCATGTATTCACACATAAATAGACCTGGCAATTCGTGTTTTTATGTCTTAAACGTGTCAGATACGTTTAGACACGAAACACGTTAAGCCTAAACACGAACACGACATGTTTAATATTCATGTCTTAAATTTAAAATATGTACACGTATACGTTTAATACACGTGTAACACGACACGACACGATTAACACGTTTTACACGTTTATTAAACGTGTCAATATACGACACGACACGATTAATAATACGTTTAACACGATTAACATGTTTAACACGATTAACACGTTTAACACGATTAAATAAAAATATTTATAATTAAATATAATTTTATTATTTAAATTTAAAATTTATAATTATAAAAATAATTATAACAAAATAATAATAATAATAATAACATCAAATATAATAAAATTTAATATAAATAACATATATAAAATTCATTATCATATATAAAGTTAAAATACACATCAAATAATTATTAAAAATTATTTATATAAGGTTAAAATAGTAGTTAACTATTAATGTTTAATAGGTTAATAAACGTGTAATGTTTACACGTTTAAACACAATAACACGATTAAGTAAACGTGTTTAAACGTGTCTTAAACATGTTTGTCATGTCTGACACGTTAAGGATAAACCCAAAACCTGTTTAACCCGTGTCTTCTCGTGTCGTGTTAACGTGTCGTGTCCAAAATTGCCAGGTCTACACATAAATATGAAAAAAAAATAACTGTCTGCAAATTCAAGAAAACTCCAATTGGTGTTTCATGGCTAAGCTAGTAAGTCACACACATTTAAGTGTGTCATCAAAAGAAAGAGGGAGGCATGAAAGGAGAGAGAAATACCTGAAATATGAAAGGTCCTTGCTCATTGAACTCTGAGCCTAGGTTGTGCCCTACAGAAAAGGATGAATATTATACCAGAATTGATGAAAAAAGGATGGTGGTTTTTTTTCTCTGCGGTATCACGAAAAGCACTAATCCTTGAAGGAATGCAAATGACACAATCATAAAAGTTTCTTTGAAGATGAATATAATAATCTAATGGTTATAGATTCAAATATAAAGATCTTTAATCTTATAAGATTGTCTCTTCCTCAGAAGAAAGGCAGAAAAAGGATTACCTAGAGGTACTTGAAGGCCTCTGATTGAAGGTGCACATCCAAATGTCCTACTCTGCACATCTATTAAGTGCTCCAAATACTTTGTTTTCTGCAAAGCCAAAAAGTTCAAGATAACAAACTAATACGATTAATATTTTAAGAAAAAGGTCAACCTGCAAAACATATGAATTATATGTATCTAGCACCCAAAGAAAGTTCAGGGCTTTCAAAATTTTATTTCTAATTCCATCACAACATTTGAAAACAGTTAATAAAAAAGGTTGGAAATTTCAAAATCAATATTACTATCTATAATATTTCCTCAAACTCTGAACCATACACAAAATTGTGGCCGTAAAAACATGTATACAACTGACAGCACTAGTTGCTGTAAATGTGAGATTTCAACTGCAACATGGCTAGTGAGGCAAGCTTAAGCTTGAGGATATGACACCTATTGCAAAAAACAAAGCACAGAAAAAAGTGCTAGAGAAGTAGAGAACTTAAGCAACAAATGTATTGCAATGAAAATGCAAGAGCTGAGACATACATCAAAGATTTAGTGAAAACAGCACAACTAGCAATCATTGCAGATAAGCCAAAAATAAGGTGTACTGAATAAACAAATTCAACAAGACATGGTAGTTTCAAGAAAATGTACAAGGAAACAACAAAAGTCAATAGCATTTTCAACCAACATGCCTCTTTAAGCTGGTGAACTTCCTGTTGTAATGCAGCTTCTCTCTTTTGCCATTCAGCTTCACTCTTTTGCCATTCAGCTTCTCTCTTTTGCCATTCAGTTTCTTTCTTACTCAAAACAGCACTCTACAAATTTCTTTTTTTGAATACGATCAGCAGGATTCATAAAATGGAATGATACAAAACAATACCAAGATAAAAGACATCTTTTTCTCACTTCTTCTTTATCCAGGAAAAAATTCTTACCGTCTTTTCAAGAGAAATGCTATTAGCTTCAAGAGATCGAATTCTCTGTGCGCGCCCCCAAACCCCCCAAAAAAAAAAACAGAAAGAAATGGAAACCATTACTCTTAGACTCTTGGTGTGATTCTTCAAAAAATTATCAATTATCTGAAATTTATTAAGACCTTTTGTGATTCTCCATCAATTGCAACAACCCGTGATGCAAACAATTTCCTTACATCCTTTAACGTGCATTTCCTGTTGCATTGAGGACACTGAAGAAAAAAATATGAAAGAAACAAGAATGTCAAACAAAAATATGATCAGTCCTGAGATTCAGAAATTATACCATGGTTTGATGTTAAAGACTACCTTTCTTGAAGTTCCACGTTGCTGTAACCATTTATGGATGCACGAAAAACCATATATGTGCCCACAAGGAAGACAACTACGGCCAAAACAGTTTGAAGATTGATAAGTTCCAAAATTTCATATTAAAAAAAAAAACACCATCTTTTATCTTCTATTACTAGAACACATACAACAATACAATCTACAATTGCTTAAGCTATAATGTAATACATGTAAAATTGCAATTTATTTTTTATCAAAGCAAAGTCATATTTTGTTATCCAAAGAGGTTAAAGTTTTCATTTTTTAATTATACAAATTAAGTTTTTTTTTTTTGTATCAACACCTGATTTTACTTCGGAAAGCAACAATAAAAACACTAAATTAACGACTACAAACAAAGGAACTCATAATTTGGCGCCAACAAGCGAAAACCGAAGCCAATTTCAAGTAAAACCGTAGAATTCAAAGAGAATTAGTGAAATGTACGGACCAAACATGATGGTCACCGGTTGTAGTCCAAGCTTCCATACAGATAGAACAAAACAAGCCCTCGATGTCCCCGCGATTCCATTCGTTACCTTGAGAATTTTCTCCATACTCTCCCGCACTCAAACAAACCCTCCCTTCTCCTCCTTTCTTTCCCTCTTTGCTGGATAAAAACCTAGGCCACTCCGTCACCGGAATGAACTCTTCTCCCCCTCCTCCTTCTTCTTCGGAATCTTCTTCGTCTTCTTCTGCTTCTGGTTCGGTTCCATCTTCCGATTCTTGATCGCCTACAATGTCGACGTTAGAATAAGGGTTTGACATTTTGGGATTGTGGATTAAACCATTAAGGAGGGAATTGGAAGGAAGAAAAAGAAACGATAGGGAAAACAAACGGCAATACATTCAGTGAGTCGATGAGTAAAGTATTGGCTTTCTTTTTATAAAATTAATAAATTAAATTGAGTGAGAAATATTATGAATTTTTTTTGCACGAATAATATCAGATTTTTTTGTCAAATTGTAAACCGAAATTTAATTGAAATCCGAAATAGTGTCACAGGTTAAAATTTAAACCAAATAACATGTATCATTTAAGTAAATTTATTAATCACAAATTTACCTTAACAATCTAAAAAATATATGGTAAAAGATTCATATTTGTATATTTAAAATTTATCTTATTTTTAACTCAAAAGATATATCTAATAAGTGATGGAAAACTCATATTTATATACCTAAAACTCATTCAATCTCTTATTAATGTAAGAGCCGTAACTAATAGCATAATTAAAAATAAAAAAAATAAAAAAAAGTATCATATGATTTTAGGAAGAACAATTTGTGTTATAATACTTAATTATTTATTTTTTACAAAAATTTTTTGATATTGTTAAAAATGAAATGATTAAAATATGATTAATTTTATTTATAATATTAATAATAAAATAATTTTTAAAAAAATCTTTAAAAAAGTTAAAGGTATAAAGAAAAAAAATGAAAAAAACCATAAGATAATAAAATATCAAATTTATTTTACTTTGAATTATAAAATATTTTCCAGTAATTTATCCTTAAAAAATATTTTATTAAAAATTAGTTAATATTTTAGCTTTATAGATATAGTTATCTGTCTTGTGAGAAAAAAATTAGAGGAAATTATATTCTACATTTAATTGTAAATGAATTCATTTATTTATTTATTTATTATTGTTGTCATTGAAATTTTTTTTTATTTTTATAAGAAGGAAAATAAAATTAAAATCACAAAGATTTTAATGAAAGAAAGTCGGCCAAACAAAGCCTAGTGCTGATGTCACGGCCCAAGAGTTTACTAGGCCCAAGATGCGCTTAAATCTAACGACCAAATCAAAGGTAAGAAGTCGTCCGTTGCTTTACAGTATCGGATTCTCCGCTCCCATACAAATCTAACTGGCTCTCTTCCGGACAAGATCGACAGACCCAAGCAAAGATTCTGGCAAAGCGAATGGCTAAGACCATCTCCTACATAACTGGCTCTCAACTCCTCTCCCTTAATCCCCATCCCAATATTGCCATCATAGATGTCAGGTTCACTTCTTTTTCTTCTTTTTTTGCAGTATTAAGATTTTGTTGGATTATTGGGGAAGGTATCAATGTTGGGTTTTTATGTTTTTTGTGGGAAATTATTAATTTAAGGGACGATGAAAGGAGTTATGATGGGCATATAGCTGGGTCTTTGCACTATGCCAGTGACACTTTCACTAATAAGATCTCCAATCTTATTCAAGATGTCAAAGGAAAAGATACTCTTGTTTTCCATTGTGCCTTAAGCCAGGTACTTTCTTCATGCTGTTCTGCTGGAAATTCCTTCTTCTTTTTTTGTTGTATCAAATTCCCTCTGTATCCTTTGTGGACATCTGTCACCACTCATCATTATGTATATTTGTAGCTAAGTTTCATATATTGATAGATTTCAAGGTAGTTATGGGTTAAGATGTGAAATCTAGCTTAGTTGCACATAGATATTACGATATAATACCAGCATTTAGCAGAAAGAGCAAGTACAACATCTGGGTCGACCTACAACTCAATTTTCTCTAGCGAAATTGTGCTTTGGAAATTGTAGAGTTGGTTGAGTAGCCTATGCCCTAGTAAATAGTTATCGATTGTACCTTGGTTTATTGGGAAATTCATATGGGTTTCTGCAGGTAGATTTGTTTACTGCAATTGAAAGTTGGCTGTCCTAATTCTTTGGCTTGCACTTGCTTCTTGTCCCGAAACTTCCAAGTCAGCATTTAAGATTGTTTCCCCTTATGCTTACCTCCTTCAGGATGATAGTGTCAGCATCAGACTGATGTTTTAGGCTTGGATTAAAATAACCATTTTACCGTCTTTGTGGAAGTAAATCTTTCTGTTCGGATAAGGCTCATAGAGTAAAACAGCAGGTTCATCAGCATGGATAAAACTATGTAAAATTAAATGGTCTATGGTCTCTCCACAGTTGCTCTTCAAGGCTCAAGCATCACTTGCCTCAAACACTTGTATTTTAGTGTGTTTCATGCTGGTCATGGTTCTTTTGGAAAAGACTTCTATTCTATGGAGTCTGGACTGTCCTTTTCACTTATTCAATTTTCTATGGTTGGCAGATAATTGAGTGGCCTATGCTTGAGCTTAAAGCTGTTTCCTGTTACCCTGCATAGATGGGTTTTTTTAGTTGTTTGAATTTTTTGAGTCTTTCGGAATTGCAGCTTGTGTTTATCAAAGAATTAAATAGCCAGAGGGCCCAGTTAAACCCAATTAACTCAAGCAGTTCTCTACATTTGTAATAAGTCTCATCACCATTTTTATGACTGTGTTGAACCTCTTTAAACTGGAACTGTGTTCATCTTCTACCTGAATGAAACGTTCTTTTTAGACTCTTCCTTTCTTTCGCCTTCTTGCATAAAGTCATCTGTTCATAGAAGTCATTCTGTAATTGCTATCAAATAGACAATGTAATCATCAGGTGCATGCCTTTCATGCCAACACTTGGATCCCTCAGTTGGCAGGCATTATATTGGAATTTTAAATAACTGGTTTGCATGATCCTTTGAAATTAATCTCTTATTCTCACCCCATGTTGTTGATCATCTCGTTGTCCCATAAGCAGATGCTAGATGCTTAAATATTGAATGGTTCGTTTCCATGATATAGGTATTGTATAACCCTGTATATGTATTGTGGATGGTTTTGCAGGTTCGTGGCCCAACTTGTGCACGGAGGTTTGCCAATTATCTAGAGGAAATGAAGGAAGATGTCGGAATCAAGAACATTTTGGTTTTGGAGCGCGGCTTCAATGGCTGGGAAGCTTCTGGTAGACCTGTTTGTCGCTGCACTGATGTCCCTTGCAAGGGCGAGTGTGCTTAGTCATCTACTAGAACTCATTCTGGCCAAGAAGGAAGCAAAAGCATATCATCTTATTATTACCAACCATTTACCCATTTACACTCTCTGCTTGAAAACATCTGAATGATGATGTCTAATGTATACTTCAATGGAGATATAATGTGCAAATATATTACTGCTTTGGTTTCTACCAAAACTTGGATTCCCTTTAATATTTTGTGCAAGATAAGTTATTTCCGGAGATATAAGAAAATGAAAAAATAATTTTGGCATAATACTTGGAAAAGTTTTTAAAGTTTTTATTTTTTTTATGTTTAATCAATTTGTTTAAAAAAGTTAAATCACTAATTAGTATTATTTAAAAATCATTTGTTATGACATTAATGTGGTATGTTGATGTGTCATGATAATTAATAATGTGATAGAATGATGTGATATGATGGTAAGAATTCATGATATGTTTCATATAAAATAGTAAATGATATTTTAATTAATAATAATAAATCAATCTTTGATTATAAAAATTTATTAAATTAAAATAAAAAACGTGAATTTAATTAAACATAATAAATTTTTTTAAAATAATTTAAAAATTTTTTTAAAAAAATTATGTCATTAATTTTTAAAGAGTTTAATGAATTAAAATTCTTCAATATTATGACAAGCTTTCGCTATTCAAAGGTCATTTTACTTCACCTCAGTTTTCATCTCAATATTTAGCTCAATTAACTCAATGATTGATACAAGATTTTACTTAAAAAATAAAATTTTAATTTCTTTTCTTTCTCTCGGAAATATCACTTTATAAGTGATATAAGCTTTAGAAATAATATGAATTAAAATCTCGAATCATATTTTTAATAAATAAAAAACAACTTTTAAGTAAAATTTAAATTGGTTTTGTAGATATATTAAATGCAAATATAATTTCTGATTATGAATATTTGTAAATGTTTCGCATGTATTAATGTTACGATATTAATTTTATCTTATTTTTGCAAAAATTAATATTAATAAAAAAATGAATTAAAAATATTTTGCTTTGTTGGTTGGGAGCCTGATCCGACCCGCCATTTGCAACCTCTCTTCCGGATCTAACTACCTAGCAGAACCCGCCCGTTTCGTAAATCAGTTGGAATATAAAGTCATAGAACAAACGTTGAAAACTGCATCTGAATTTCGAAGAGCAGAAAAAGGGAATCAAAAGCTTCCGAAGAGAAAATTTGAAAGATGGTAAATTGGAACAACCCATTTCAAATCGATTCTTTTTTCTCCTTATTCTACGCTCAAAATTATAATTCCAATTTTTCATTTTTCCAGGTTTGCATCGCTTGTCTATTGCCACTCTTCCTCGTCCCGATCGTGAATATTTTGCCTCTCCTTTTCCATTACATAATGGTAAAATTATTTAACTTTTCAATCATCTTTTTTTTTATTTGATTAGTTAATATCTGTTTAATTAATTTCTTTTTTTTTTGGGCGGTTCAGGGTAAAATTTACAAGCTTTTTGGATGGGAATACCGGAAACCGGAGAGGGCACCTCCGGCGTGTCCGTATAAACCGGCTGCAAAGATGGAAAACGTTAGAAAAGTGAGTGATTAATTGCCTGCTTAAATTATGTGTTTGCTTTTTTTTAAATTTTTATTGAATTATTAATACAAAGTTTGCTCTGAAGTTTTTTTTTTTATTATTATCTATTGATTCATTGTCATGACCGGATGAAATTCTGGTCCTTGAGGTAGTCAGAGTTTGTTAGGTTTTGAAACCATGGTTTTAATTAGTTGAAAAATAAAGCAATGGAGGCTAAATGATGTGCATATGCTTAAGCACAACCTTTTTGTTTTTCTAAAATTGTGTGAAAGAAGTGTTAGGGAATATCGATTTAAAATTATTTCCAATGGGTAGATTAATGGACCTAGAAGTTCAATGACTAATTTGGCCATGACTGAAGGGCTATACCTTGGTGGTATAGCTTTTATTTTGAACAAGGCCTAAATGGGTGGTTAATATGTTAATCAACTTTATTTGTATTCGTTATTGTGATGAGTGTGGAGCTTGTGCATTGGACTAGCATATGATCTAGCTCAGGAAGTTTAAACTGGTTTGCTTCCTAGCCTCGTACCTTATGTTTAGGATTTTGGAGGGATAGGGGTGTAGAGGATACGAGGATGGAGAGGATAGGGAAAGAAGAAAGGGAAATAAGGAAAATGCATTTCTCTCCTTAATTGGTCAGAGTGGACAGGAGATGAGAGTGTAAAGTAACTCTAATACCACTTTTCACAGGCCGGCAACTTAAGTGCTCTTGCTGTGTGACCTTAGGCACCTTCCATACTTATGATAGCCTAAGTCAGCCTAAACCACTTCTCACTCCAAGGAATGGACCCAAACAAGAGAAATGCGTAACTAAGTAAGCAAGAACGAGAGTGAGGCAAAGAGAGTTTGTATTCACAATATGAACAACCAATGTGCAAGAGAAGTAACCCACACACTATCTCCGATGGATCAGAACCCCTTTTATAGCCACAGGGTCCCCTACAACGGTTAGAAGTCTTGAACCTCAAATTTAAATGGCCCCCAACAGCCGCCAATGAATTCTGGTGGGCCAGGAGGCTCTTCTAGTTGTTGGAACAGTGTTCTGATCAGTCTGCCCCTCGACTAGCTGTTGCACGGTGCCTACGTAGGGGTAGCTGGCTGGCTTGGCCCCCTGGCCTTCTTTCCTGCTGCCTGGTGAAAACTCCCCTAGGCCTGGCCGAACTTGCAGGCCATAACATTCTTCCCCACTCAGTCCAGCAACACCCTTGTTGCTAGGACATTGTTGCCCCCTTCTCTGCGCTCCACACATTGTGTCTCCGTGCATTTGCCTCGGGCCTGCTGACCTTGTGTGCTGTTGCTTGATTTGGAAAATTGTTTAAACCCTTCTTTTATTCCTCCCACCCCAAATATCTCAAGTTGAGAGAAACCAAAGCTGTGAGCCTTAGAGGGATTTAGAAGAATAGTCAGAAGTAACTCTGTTGCAAAAAATGATGACTCTCATGGGTTGTCATGTAAAGTAGTTGGGGATTTATTCTATCTATGGTATTGTTGTTTTCTCTCCATGAGAGACTATTTGGCAAATACAATCCAATTATTAATGGTTTAATAAGAGGTATCTGCTTCTTGGGAGAAAACTTTTTGAATAGTTATGCCTAGTAGAGTTTTTGTTCTCCATTGTCCACCTGGGTTATGTTACTAGTATGGCAAAACTTATTAGGAATTCTGAAATCAAGGTAAGTGGCAGGAATGTAAGATTCCATAAGCAAGGTAAATGTGGGAAAGTTATCTAGTCTCAATTGCAGGAGAAATGTTTGATCATTTGCTTTTTTTTAAAAAAAACAATAAAGCATGTAACATCAGATTCAGTTCATGTTATTTGTGTTTTAGGAAGACTATGATGACAATTACTCTTTTGCACTTAAAAGCGGCATGACACCAATCTTAGTTGTATGGAGTTGGTTCGTGTCAGTCATGTGTAGGATATGCTTATTGTAGCAATCTTAAGCATTCTTATTAGGCCGGTCTTCTTTGCAAACTTATGTTGTACACAAAACATCCAGAAACCGCCAACACTCGAATGCTGTATGTCTTATAAGCTGTTGTCTAAATAATTGTGTTTGAATTCTGGTTTGTGATAGTGGTTCTGGTTGCTGCTGCTCATGTCTTACTGCTGTCCTGGCTTTGGACTCTTCAAACTTCTACTCATTCTGTGCATGTAGGTTTGTTTTATATCCTTCGATTTGGTAAAGGTTTTCCGGTGTTTTGACAGGTTGGGCCAGAAACTGTACCTGGTAGTATACCCGAGTCTAGTTCGAAACCAGTGGAAGTGACAGATGGCAAGCAGGACTGATGCTGAAGTTGGAGTGTTTTCCATTGTATGAAAATCATTCCTTACCATAACAATCCTTCTGAAAATAGACTTGTTAAGCTTGTTGATTTGGAGAAGAAAAAACAAAAATCATGTAGTATGTTTTTATCAGAAGGCAAAACTGATGATATGATAAAGAATGTTTTGATTACCTAAGCTTTAGTGAAAAAACATGCATTTAGAAGCTATGAAATCCGTTTTCCATTTGGCGAAACCTGAAAAATGAAAAAAATATTTCCTCTGATCCTCTTCTGAAAGAGCAGTAGACTCGGTTCCAATGTAGATGACAACAGTAAAAGGGCCGAGGGGTTAAGTCTCTATGATGCCCGGTCCATTAGCCCAAAAGCCAAAAATCGGAGCTGCATGGCCCTGTCAATGGTCCACCATGGCCCATTCAATGTTAAGAATTCGTTGATTATTATAAGAAAAGGAACACAGTAGAGGCTAAGTGGCTAACCTCAACATGGGAAGCGTCACCGGCCTGGTCTATTGTAATGATATGAGATTGTCGGCGAAATTAGCTTATATTATCTTGCTTGAGAAGTAAAATCCTGATTAAATATGGTAGTGGGCCCCCCCTTCTTTCGGTTAACTTGTTTGGACTCTTCATGTGTTTGCCCTCCCAAAGTTTGAAACAATTTTGGGGACTCTCATTTCTTTCTTTCATCTTTCCCTTTCAATTACCAAGCGAATCTACGGCACAGATTCCGTGGGCACCCCTTCCATATTGGAAAAAAATTGATTCCTCATTTTGGTGGCAAATTTTTTTTCTTTGGCTGAAAATGACATCCAATCAATGGTTATAATAGTCTAAATGTGGGCTCTTAATGTGAACTGGATGTCTGGAACCACTTAAAATGGGCCAGAACCCAACTTTTTATTATTTGTTAAAAAATAATATAAAAAAGTTGGACATTACAATCACGAAGTCAGTACCCCCACCTCAAAAGGTTAAAATGTGCAGTAACACAGTCTATAAGTTACCTAAGAACTTATCGTGAGATTGAAACAGCCTAGTATTTCTGTTAAAACGTTTAGTGTAATATTCTATCTCACCGAATTTAACGATGAGGTCACTGTATTTACTTTTTCTTAGAAGTACTTGATGTGGACTGAATTTATTCTTATACCATCTGTCACATGTCAAAAACACAACCAACTGCCAGCTTAGGAGTGGAAAATACATTTCAAAAAACCCAAAACCATATAATCACAAGGTTTATTGCATGCAAAATGTGGGAGCGACAAAAGTGAGTGTAAATCACTGTTGAGAAACTGTAGTTTAAGTGGCCATCTAATAAACAATCATGTGACGTGTTTGACTTCCACCTTACGAAAAACGTAGCAGAACCATGTGAGTAGGTAGGTCAGCAACAACAGCAAATCTTGTGGAGACAACCTAGATATTCGTTGTTTTAAGAAGGAAATTTAGGGCAACTGCCACACGAAGAGTCAATCTGGTCAAAAAGAATTTTGTTCAACCCAACAAATCTTGTAGTCTTGATTGGTTTACTTGGCTGCCAAGGGAAGCTTGGGTTTATATTATTATTATTATTATTATGAGAATAATTTGACAAAACGTTTGTTTTCAAGCGATGGTTCATCTTGTTTGCGATCAAAGTTGGACCTAATTACTTGGAAGAAAGAAAGAAAGAATTTTCAAGTGAGACATGTGTCATGCTTTTCAATAATACATATATATATATGTTGAGTAGGTACTTTAAATTGAGTAACAGCATGGGCTTCCCACGTTTTTAATACTAATATATCAGATTAATTTGTTAAGCAAGAAGATCATCTTAATTATGATAATTTATTCAAAATTATCTTTTATCAATTTTGATTTGATATATATCAGTTCATCACTTTAGTACTTTTATGTTGGGTTAATTAAACATGTTAGCTAAAACCCTATGAAAAAGGGGCAAGACAAGTTGATGTTGTCTACCCTTTCTCTTCATGTGAAGTTGGTCCAAAAGAAGAGAAAAAGTGAAGAGAATGAACAAACTAAGTATCTCAATGCATTTTCTCCGAAGTTCAATGGGAATCTTTATTGTCCACCCACTGCCTAATGAGTCCCCTAAGTCTCACACTGCGCCCAATAAAAATTCACAATCCCACAGTTCTTTATTCCTCAACTTGGTCCCTTTCTTTATCCCATTGTCATTCAAAATTGAATACTCACAAACACTTTCCATGACTCCCACGTAATGTATAGTAACATTTTGTGACTCGAAGGGTAGGTACGAGGCCAAACCATGGGTTTGCAAACTTGTGAAGGTCATTTTCTAATACCACTTGCTAGGCCAACACCCCACTCTCAAATAATATAATCAATCGAGAAACACATGTTTTAAAAGATTTTTCTAAGATGTGATCAAATACGTGGGAGATTTATTGTTAAGAGAACTGTATAGGTATAATTCTTGAAAAAGTTTATAAATTATTTAAAAAAATTTAAACAAATTTTTATTTATCTGTTGTATTCAATCAAACACTTATTTTTTTATCCAATAAATTTTTTAATTAACGATTGACTAATTACTATTAATCAAAATATCATTGATTATTTTATAATATATCAACATGTCACGTTAATATCATGTGACATAAAATGATAAATGTTATTTTGATTACTAACAGTTAATTAATCATTAATTATAAAGATTTATTTGATTCAAAATGAAATTATAAAATGTTATTGAATATAATAAAAAATTTTAAAATTTTAAAATAATTTAAATTTTTTTTAAATATTATGCCAATATCGGAAAACACAGTTAAGGATTGATATTGTGCATTTTTTCCTTTCATTTTCGAATTAAGGTAAACAAGAGGTGTGTTCAAAGCAAGTGGATGATATCCCATCGTTTTCAAACCAATCTTTGGTCGCAAACTCCTTTGTTTTTGGTTTCATCTTCTGATTAAATAAATATTACTTTGTTGTTGGGATTGATAATGTACATATATTGCTTCCACTTGTGCGATGGGGGTTATTGTGGGTCCCAAAATTCTTGGAAATTCAGAAGGGAAAAACGGACTTGGATTGGATTATCACCGCTTTGGTCCCACTGCTCCTGGCTGACTAGGATGTGCTGGTGAGCCACATTTGAAACTTACTGAACTTCTGTTAATTATTATTATTATTACTCAATTTTATAACCTATTTAAGTTCATTTCCACCTGTTTATAAATGTATATAATTAGAACATGTGTCACTTAGTGGTAAAGGTACATTCAATGAGAAAAAGAAGTTCTTGTTTAAAACATAAATTGAATTTTTTTTTTCACTTTTTATCTATTTGGATACAAAATGCATGTGATAGACCAATGAAATATTGTCTCAACGGCAAAGAAGACACTTTTGAAATTTTTAAATCCTCTATTCAAGTCTTACTTAGGTAGATTCAATCAAATTTTATATCGATTTGTATAGTAATTTTTTGGCATAATGTTTTAATTGAATTATTCAAAAAATTTTAATTAAATTGTTATTATTTTATTATATTAAAAGAAGTTTTGATATTTTTTATTTTAAATTAAATAAATTCTTACATTACTTGTTATTTTTTAATTGATATGATGTTGATATGAAAAGTTAAAAAAAATCAAGTGATTATATCATCATGTCACGTTAACATGTTATGTCAGCATATAACGTCAATATCACGTGATATAAAATAATAAGTGATATTTTGACTATCAACAATTATTCAATTGTTAATCGTAAAAGTTTATTTAATTTAAAATAAAAGTATAAGAGTTTGGACGCATACAATAGAAAAATAAAAATTTATTTAAATTTTTTTAAATAATTCAAAAAAATTTTTAATATGATGTCTAAATTTTTTCATAAATATAATTTGTGATACATATGAAAATTATTTTGATTATAATTGAAAATTTTATTCGTAATTGTAATTTCATAAAAAAATGCATGAATAAATATGCATTAAGTGAATAAAATTAAATCCTCATGGTATGTTTTTGGATACTAAAGGGTGCTTACTGGCACCAAGCATTTTAAAAGCTAGAATGATTAAAGAGAAAATCGTAGTTGTTTCTTTTACAAAAGGAGAAGGCAGAAGACAGAGATTCAACGTACAAACTATTAGTCGGTTTGAAACTTTTTTTCGACGTACCGTGAAAGGTGAAATTTAATTATTAATCAAGAATTGGAGTTTAATGTCCGTAGCTTTTTCAAAGTTTATAAAGAACAAATTTGAATTTAATTGAGAGCCCGTTTAGAAGGCCAACTGATACTTTTAAATGTGACCCTTAGTATATATATATATATATATATATATATATATATAATAATAATAATAATATATATATATATTTTACTTTTCATACTTATATTCATTGCAAGTATGATTGAGAAAAAAATATATGTAACTCACACGGGTTTAATTTGGTTATGTGATATAATTGATTAAAGACATGATATTTAAAAAATTTCATGAATTATTTCGAATAATACAAATAAGTTTTTTTTCTTATTATGTTCAATTAAATTTTTATATTTTATTTTAAATCAAATGAGTTTTTATAATTAATGGTTGTTAGTCAAAATCTTACTTATCATTTTATGTCACGTGGTGTTGACATATCATAATAAATAATGAAATGATATATTAATGTGATATGATCATATGATATTTTAATTTCACTTTTACGTCAACATCATATTAATACTACGTGAATATAAAATGATAAATAATATTTTGATTAAAGACAGTTGATTAATTGTTAATCATAAAAGTCTATTTAATTTAAAATAAAAATATAAAAACTTGATTGAATGTAATAAAAGAATAAATTTTTATTTAAATTTTTTAAAAAAATTAAATTTTTTTTCAACATTATACTTGATTAAAATATAATATAAATTTATCGTGTCTAAACTCAATTCTCTTATATTTATATATATATATATATATATATATATATATAAAACAAACTCAATTCTCTAAATAAAGTAGAAAATCAAGTTAAATGAAAATGATATTTATATCTTGTTAAATTGTTTGCAAACCATTAACCCAAAGTGTGAAGTGCCAAGCCAAAGCCTGCTCCCCTGGCTTGGGTAAACGAGTATTTCACCCAAAATATCACCGAACGCTGATTGACTGAAAATTGTGGGGTGGAAAGGCGTGGCGTCATTGCATGGCGTCAAACGTGATCAGCATCTCCCTTTTGTGTGTACACAAAAATAATATCAGACTGGGAGGTGCGAAAGCAACCCTCTTTATAAAGCCCTTTCACTTCCACTGGTTAGCCTGTCCCAATCTTTCCCTCCATCGAAGTGGACACCAAACAATAACTTCACTTTTTTATAAACAAAGTTTAGGAAAAGCTTACTAATAGTTTCTTTTTTTTTGAGCCTTTCCTAACCCCCATGTGGGTTTGGGTCTTTATCACCCCAATTATCAAACCCCTCTCACATAATCCTAGCTGAAGGGACTCGTGGCTCCATGCCCACCGTTTGCTTTGTTCTACTTGTATGAGACAGGCCTTTTTCCTCTTTCTCCTCGGCTATTGATTATTATTAAGCCTATTGAGCTTGATGTGTGCTTAGATGGATTGATCGAGGGATGAGTTGGGAACCCTCCGATGTGAAATTTTGTGCATGAGGATGCTTGCTTTTGTTTGTTGCCACTATAGGACATGATATTGCCATGGAAATTATTAGTAAAATGTTACTAGAGTTACGACAGGCAATACATGTATATTTGCAAGAACAATCTGCAGGACGGCTTAATAAGTTTAAATGTTTTAAAATTAAATATTTAAATAAAGTTTTTTTATTGAAATTAAAAAAAATAATTAAAATTTTATTCTTTTAGTATTTTTGAAATGTAAAATTTTTAATTAATTTTTTATTTTATAAATTAAAAAAATTAGTTTTATATATATAAAAAATAACTTTTGAAAATCATTAAATATATATTACTGTTAATTAAATGAAAATAGAAAAAATAATTGAGAATTAATAGTATTATGGAATTAGAAAGTGATAAAAAATTTAGATTTATTAAGCACATAATTATAGAATTGAGAGAATATGTCATTTTATTAATTATCTTGATTTTTACATATTTTTAATGAAAAATGAGATAAATAATTGAGAATTAATAAAGATATAAGAATTAATTTAATAAGTAGTTATTTTATTAATTATTTAATTTTTATATATGTTTAATATAATTAATTATATTATTATAAAATTATGAAGTCTATTGAAAATTGAAACCTAAAGCAAGAACTTTGGTAGCTTTACACCATAGTCGACCCTGGCAATAAGTAAGCAATTGAAATTGAAAATACGTACTAGATAATGGTGTTTAGATATTTCCAAATTATAGGAGGAAGCATAAGAGAAATAAGTATAATTGATAAAACCATTAGTAGGAATACAATTTACTAGTCATTTTACTATTTAATAATTCATGTCTCAATCTTGAAAATTATGTTTGTCCCACCCATGTTAGGATCTTATTTCTTGTTTTCTTTGTTAAAGTTTATTAAACCACGAGATTTATCATTTTCATTATTATTTTTTTTTCATTTTTTAGACGTGTCGATTGACCATAGTTCATCATCTTCTTCACTAGAAGTTTTTTTTTTTTTTTCTTTTCAAGCATCTACAAAGAAAGTAATCAAAAGAAATCCAAAACAACCCTCACACTAGTTATAGGTATTCTAGCATGCATTCACCAAGATGTTAAAATAATTCTCTAGTCAATTATTTAGAACTAATTACAGTGTATTTCACTCAAATTGTTAACCTAATTGAACTCAAAGAGAACAATAAAATTACAGAAAAAGCAGACTCAAAACTTTGGATTTCTTTCCTTAAGAATATATACGAGAAAGTTTAAAAATGTTTTTAAACCTTATAACTCATGGTAAAGTTAATTTTAGAAGATGAGAAACGTCAAATTGTCAAAGTGTGTAATGTTAACTCTTTCCATATTGTTCTACTGTAATGCCAACAAAGAGAGAAGGGCATTACCACCCTATAATTGGCATAAACTAAGATTCCAAAAATTCCTAAACCAAAAAGATTATCGTTTAATTCCGTCTAATGCATATACTTTCAAGGATTCAAAGTCCATCGCATCCATTAGTTAATCCAAATTATCACTAACCACCAAGATCGATGACATTGGTGCCTCGTGACCTCACCTTCACTCCTTGTATATGGTCAAATGAACCACTCTACACGTGGGAGATAGATGCCTACTCACCCCGTTTAAAAAATAAATGGGGATTAATCGAAACGGTGACGTGTTACCGACAAATGACAAAGGTAACTTTTTCCTGAAACGTGGGTTAAAGGGCAGTTGAAAGATCACGTGAGCAGCGGGGGACCATCCAGAAAATGAAAACGACACGTGATGGCGGCTGATGCCCCTCCGTGTGCGGGGGTGAGTCACGAGCGAGTTACGCGAATGCTGCTGACTGCTGAAGAAGGGAAATTCACAACGGAAGGAGATGTAAAAGGAGATGGGAAAATTAAAACGCACAAGTTTTTATTTTTATATTTGTTTAAAACGGAGGATATAAAGAATGCCCGATAATGTTGGGCCGTGTCAGTGCCACATAATACTGCTGCGAAGATTACGGATACGGGGGTCCCAAAATGTTTCAAAACGAGTAGGAGGGAAAGGGGAGGATAATATTTAGAGAGGAGGGATAAGGAATCCAAGCTTAACAAAATCCAAAAACAGACCGAGGAATCAATGATTGGGGATTGTTTTGCTCAACAAAATGCTAGATTTTGTCGTTTTAATGTATTTTCTAATAGATCGTGTATAAAATAATTATAAATGGTTTATGTAAAATAGATAGAGAAGAGGTGTATTACGCCTTGAAGTACAAGGTTAGAAAGCAATGGTATTTGTTGTCGATATAGGGGTTTGAGTTTTGAGAGCATCTGGCTGGAGATATTGAAAACCGTATCACCAAACACCAAGAGAAACCGAAATGGGTAAAAGGGAAAATGGGAAAATAGACTAGTAAACAACAACTACAAGTGAAGCACAAGCGAAGGAAAGAAAGCAGCGAAACACTTGACTTTCAGTCTCTCTCTCTCTCTCTGAATTGCTTTGCTTTCTGTTTTCCTCTTGCCTTTTATCTGTCTCCACAGCACTACTGCTGCTCCTCTGTACTCCTCAACACAGCAAAACAACGACTCATAAAACGCAAACAATAAACCAAACCACCCCAAATGAATTAAAGGAAAATTCTTTCGCTGTTTTTCAAGCTTTGAACGAGTAGTAGTTGAAGAAGAAGAAGAGTAAAGAAGGATGGGTATTCTACAAGACGACGTAGTGATCATAAGGCAATCAGAGAAAGAAGGAGAACCAAATGTTATCACTGTTAACTGCCCTGATAAAACTGGTTTGGGCTGTGATTTATGCCGCATCTTGCTCTTTTTTGGTCTTAGCATTGTTAGAGGAGGTAACCCCAAGTTCTCTTTTTTCAAGAAAATGATTGCATGTTTTTTTAGATACCAACTTTTTTCTTTAGAAATAAAATAAAGTTGGAATTTTTTCTTTCAAGTTCACAGTCTTTTGGCTATTTGGAAGCCAACCCAATTTTTATGCATGTGTTTTATTTATCTTCATTTGAGCTTTTACTTTTATTCTGTGAAACAAGCTATGGAGATTTTGAGGTTTTGGCTTAACTTTGATGAAAATTTGGGTATTTTGATCTTTCAAGTTTTAATCTTTGGACTATTTGGAGGTCAAAAAATTGTTTTATTTATCTTCAGTTGAGTGAAACAAATGATGGGCATTTGAGAAGCTATGAAAAAAAACTTGATAATTTGATTTAATTTTGGTAATATAATTGGATTTTTATGGTCTTAATTACCACTTATTTAAAAAAAATTTTGTTTGTGTTGTGAAGATGTATCTACAGATGGGAAATGGTGCTACATAGTGTTTTGGGTGGTTTGTAAGCCTGCAACAAGATGGGGTTCTTCGAGATGGGAATTGTTGAAGAAAAGACTAATTGGGGCTTGCCCTTCGTGCTCTTCAGCTTCTGGGATTTCTTATTACCGTTCTGAATTGCAGCCTCCAAAGCCTCCTGATGTGTTTCTCCTCAAGCTTTGCTGTTATGATAGAAAAGGCCTTTTACATGGTGAACTTCTTCTTTTGAGAGCATCTTGGTGTAGTTTCAATTCATATGAAGTTTTGGTCTCAATTTGATTTTTTTCTTTTATAAATCAAGGGGGATTTATCCTTTTTTAAAAAAAATATTGAATTTTAGAGATCCGAGTTCTCTTTTTTTTCCCCTGTTAGTTCAGCTATCATACAGGGCATGAAGAAATGGTTTTCTGTTTTTGCTTTCCTGCATCATATTTCTTCATGATAGGGTCTTCTTATGAAGAATTTGAGCACAAATGTGGTCCAAACTATATTAGTAATTGAATTTTAGATTTTCTCTTTGCAGATGTGACAGAAGTTCTGTGTTGTCTCGAACTCAATATAAAGAAAGTGAAGGTATCTACAACTCCAGATGGGTCAGTGATGGACCTATTCTTTGTTACAGATACCAGGTTTTGCTTCTTTGACATGATCTCTCCAAAATTAGATTATGTGCTTTGCTAATCTTTGAGAACTAGTTTTATGTTTCATGTAAGTTGCTACTATTACAAGTGCAATTCAGTTAATATATCATGTTCATTACCTTTGATCAGTTAGGCTTCTTTGAAAATGACTGCAAATGTATTTGGAATTATAACAACATGCACATCTAAGTAGAGGTTTATTGTTGCTTCTATTCAAACTATATATGTATGCGGGAGAAAGGGTTGAGGGATTCAGAGCTGAATTGATGTAGACAAGAAAATATTCTCTGATAGGGCAATAGATTAAAATTGGTTTTAAAAGGATAATTTAGGTTATAGTAATTGTAACTCTGATATGCTGAGGCAGCTTGCATCTCCACCTTAAGTTTCTACAACCCTTTTGTGGAAGAACAAAATCTTGTTTATATTTTTCTTAATTATCAAAAAGTAACATCCTTTGTAAATATTGTGATTTTTTTCCAGGGAACTATTACATACAACAAAGAGGCAGGAGGAGACTTGTAAAGCATTGGAAGATGTTATGCAGGAAGCTGTGATTAGCTGTAACATTCAAAAGGTTGGACCTCAAATTACTGCATGTTCTCAGGCATCTCCATTTCTCCCATCTCAAATAACAGAAGATATTTTCCACTTAGAGATGTCCAATAAACTCCCAAGTGTATCACTTACTTCCAACAGTGTTTCTGTCACAATGGACAACTCGCTCAGTCCTGCTCACACGCTTGTTCAAATCATTTGCCAAGATCATAAAGGTCTTCTGTATGACATAATGAGAACTCTGAAGGATTACAACATTCAGGTAGATATACTAATTGCTAGTATATAATGAATCAATGTTTTACTGGATTTTTACGAAAGTGTCATGCTGCAGTTAATCATGGACATTTGTCCAATCTTATCTGGGAAGATTGGTTTTAGGAATATTCTAGCTTGAATAATTTATAATATTGCTTTTATTCTCGTTTGAATATATCTTTTTTGAAAATTTTGATATGTGAAACTTGACAATTCAATGGCTTTTATCATTCTGTCGTTTTCATGTGGCTGTACTTAGTTATGTGTATTGCCAAGTAGCCCATCTCCATGAATTTATAAAACCACTCTTGCTATGCTTCTATAGTCAATGTTTTCTATTATCATGTGTATCTGTCAATCATAATTGACATGATTCTTTTCAAAATTGTGGAAGCACCTTTTTACTTGTTTAATTTTCAGTTGGAGGAAGAGAAGCATTCTTAGCCCATGTAACTGGCACTAGTTCCACCATCTTAATACCTCAATTTTATAATGTAACTAGATTTCATATGGACGCTTCTATATAAAACAAGGAAGAAAGTGTGAGATTGACCTGTTTATAATGCAAGCTGATGGAAAGAAGATTGTTGATCCTAGCAAGCAAAATGCATTGTCCTCGCGTCTGCAGATGGAACTGCTCCAACCACTCAGAGTAGCTGTAATGAGCCGGGGTCCTGATACAGAGCTTCTGGTTGCAAATCCTGTAGAGTTATCAAGCAAGGGCCGGCCTCTTGTTTTTTATGACATTACCCTTGCTTTAAAGATGCTTGACACTTGCATCTTCTCGGTACTTCCTAAGCTCTGTGCCGTTAAGCTTCTACAGGAGTTCTGCTCTGCTTTCCTGTATTTTGTTTTCACATGTAAATAAATTCATTTTTGTTGCTTAAAACGGGCTTGCGTCATTGGGATTATGAGCTTAACAGTGCGTTAGGGTTGATATCTGCTGTGGCTGCATGTTTTCCATATCTAGTCTGCATTATAAATTTATGCATCAATTTCCAACTCCTAGTCTGACGAGGGGATTGTGAAATGCAATAATATTCATATATGCTTTTCTCTCTTACTCCTCTTTGCTGTCCCTTATATAGTTGTAGGATATGGTACCTGTTTACTGATATGCTACCTGTCCAAACATGAATCCAATGTATTACATGTATTATACTACTTGATCAGAATGCAATGCTGTTTATTTAGAGAAGAGACTGGCTTTTCTTAGTCAATTAATGTTTCTCAGTTTTTCTTTTGCAAGTTGCACGTATAACTTTTTTGAGTATACATATTTTTCAGGCAGAGATTGGGAGACACATGATTGGAGATCGAGAGTGGGAAGTTTACAGAGTTCTGCTAGATGAAGGGGCTAGCTTATCTGTTCCAAGAAGAAAGGTTGAGGAAGGAGTTTGGAAGCTGTTGATGGGTTGGGAATAACTATGATCACAACATTGTTCCTCCTGGATGGCCATGGCCCCTGTACAGTATACTTGCCCTGCCCCTCTGTGCAGTCACTGTAAATTATGAATCACGTCACTAAAATTTCGTATCTTACAGTTGCAGCTTCTGCGAGGCTAACCTTATGATGTAGAGATGAGTTGGTAGCAAGGAGATAAAGGAATAGTAAAGCTCTTGTGGCAAAGTATAGTTGAAAGTTGTAGCACAGAGGTAGAAATCATGCATATCTTCTTGTGTAACTATCTTTGTTGGTGGACCCTTTTGGTGGGTCAGTTGGATAATATCAAGCAATCCGACAAAATTTCTAAATCATATTTTCATCTCCCTGTACGTAAGAATGCAGAACATGTTGTAGGAAAAAACAGCGTTTTCCAGTTTTCGCATATTATCAGTTATGCCATAAGTTTGTGCCGGAATTAGAATCTCCGTGTCACTCTTTTGTCCACAAAACTGTATGGCCCCTGCATATTGATGGACAACTCTCTGTGATACGGTTGCTTTGCTCATGTATGTGTGAACATGTTTTTTCAGTTTGAGAAATCCCAGCATCAGCCAGTTTTAAATAGCATACAAGCTAATTGTGTATATATTTAGGTTTTAAGCCAAGTCTTTCAAGAATGATTGCAACAAGTTCGTCATACAGTGGGAAAAATTTAATATTTTAGCTCCAGCCCACCCCTGGTCTCTATTCAAACTTCTTCTTTGCCTTCCAATTGAATTGGTTCTTATCAGTTTTGTCCTCTTTCTATTAATGTTGAGAACTACAGATGCCGAAAACCCTGGTTACAACATTTGAAGATTGCATACAAGAGCGTATTTGTAGGGGACTTCTATGCTTTCGGTTTGCAACTTATCCAACAAATCATGGATGTCTCTTTAGATTCTACAGAAATAAGATATCACATCGGAAATAGTTATGGTTTGATGTTTCACATGTCTATTTCGATCACTTCCATATCGTACAGATTGTCATGTTGCATGTCAAGATATTTCCACCAAAGATTTTTTGCTTTTTTAATACCAGCAAAGGATAGAGCCAATGCTGCCCGGTCCTCCAATTCTGAATTTTCCTAGTTCAATGAAGACGTTGGTCCTTTGAGATGCTCACCTGTAGTTTGTTGTTATCCATTAAAAAAAAAGAAACAAGTTTACCTGCAGTTGATATAGATGTAACAAATGTTTTAGGGTAAAATATATATTTTTTTAAGTTTTGATTGAAATTATAAAAAAATTTATTAATTTTCGAAATAGATATTTCGTCTTATAAAAATATTTTTCATTGGACACATAAGTCTAACTGTTAGTTAATCATTAATATTTTGTCAACTTATTGACGTGTTAAGAGTTACTCTTGATTAATTTTTATAATTATAATTTTTTATTTTTTATTAATTTACACAAAAAGCTCCTCAAGGGAGTAATGGAGTTTTTTTTTTCTTTTTTAAAAATACAATAATAAAATTTTAAATTAATTAAAAAAAATTTTAATTTTTTCACAATTTCTGTTAACGGTGTTTACACTCTTAAGATGAATCATCTATTTCGAAAATTAATGAATGTCTGTGTAAATTCGACCAAAACTTAAAACATAAAGGTATTTTACCCATTGTTCTAATATCTAACTCTGTTTTGTTTTGGGTTTTGACAGAATTCAAAGGGTAAGAGTTAAACAACTTGGAAGCAAGGAGTTTTGGAATACCTGATGAAGAAGAGTGAGGCATATCTGCTCATAGTGATTGCTATCCAACATTATTTTACAGACAAACAATAATAAACAAAAAGAAGACAAATCTGTTTAATGTCTAATGTAGATCCTCCAATTTATTGAACCAAATTTGCTTCATTACAGCTTCCAGTACATCCCCAACTTATTTAAGATTCCAGCAAGTACTCCATAGAATGTGATCTCAGCGAAAATCACATACAAAAGAGTCCCTAGGTTCCTCGAGTTCCACATCTATGAAAACATGAGTTTTGATCCAAGTGACCTGAGCATTCATTGTTCAATTTGCATTTTCAGGTGACAATTTCAACAAACTGAAAATTCCAAACTGATCTGCTTAATGAAATTAACTGGAAGTAAACACTTACAAGTGTGTTGTCAGGGCGGTTATGGTACCAGCCACTGATGAATGCTGCAAGTATACCTTGTGCCCCCAGCACAAAATGAGCATGGAGTTCATCCCTATCCATTCCAGGAATAGAAATGGAGTTCTCAGCCCCCAAACATGAATCTGTTCATTTTTCCCAAGGGACAACCAAGAAAAGAAAACAAAGAATTTCTGACTGGTTATTACACAATTATATATAGTTAGCTATAAAGATTAGCTTATGTGGACAGGTGGTTTGCTGTATTCTTTTCATTACCAGAATGTAGACTCCAGAAAATACAACTCCCGCTGCACCAGCTGTGAGGCAGACATAGCTAATGGTGTAGAGCTGTTTATTGATAGGAATAGCTGCAACGCAGTGGGGAAAGATCCTTTCTTAATTTTTTATTTAGTTAAGAAGTTATTAAAAAACTCATTGGATATCCAATTAGATTTCAGAGGACAAAATCATTGTCAAGGAAACTGACCATGAGTGAGCCGAGAAAAAGTAAGCCAAGTCCCATTGATACCCGTTGTTTGAGCCTTTGAGAGTGGCCCTACACAAAATTTCACTCTTTACTTCTAGAAGTTGATGTCTAATTAATGATAGTTCAAGTAACTTAATTGAGTTTCTAACCTTGAAATGTATCAGCACATGCCCGTAATGGATGCCTATGGTGCCCCAGAGAATAGCTGAGATTGAACTATAAAAGGAAAGGACTATTATATCATGTCTAGCTCAAAATAATCTTTCTTGCTCTGTTAAGTAGTAAATAGTGTGTTGATGAGGAAGTTTCAAACCTTAACAAGCCTTCTGGTTCAAAATGGCATGGCACCAAACTGGAGAATCCTCGAGAAAAGGGCCTGAACGTGGAGAATTGAGAGTACAAGCCTAGGAAGTTTATTGAAATGATTGAGAATAAGAATTTTTTGGAACTCGAAAAGGAAAATTCAAAATGATTCTGCCTTGTTGGGACTGAACCTTTAGACGTTGCCGGACAGGGCTCTTGTAGAGATGGTTTATGCCCAAAATCTCCCTATCCATATACCCAACAGCATTACAAGCAGGTCCCAAGTGTCCCCTCATCCCACATTTCACCTAAAATTGGCGAAAAGGGTAAAGAAGCTGTTACAAGTACATCAATCATCGCATAATCTTGTTATACTTGATCAGCTATTCAGAACATACTGTATATATCGTTCCTCCCTCGTGATCAATAAAACTCCAATCAGGAACATACAATGAATACGTTGTGATCATGTAAATGGCAAACGCGGTGAACCCTCTAATCCTGGATTCAATGTAGACCAATTACATTACTCCCATTGTCTTAGCAAAAGAATCAAAGTTTTGTTTCATAAATATGGGTACGGATGAAAGATTGGCCCTTTTTATCGTCTCTCAAGTGGTATGAGTAAGCTGAACTACTTGTTTACCATTGCCATCGATATGCAGAGAAACTGGATAGATGTCCTGGTGCTATAACAAGTGGTCTCCATTTTGTAGTCAGAGTCTCTATCAGAGCTACAACTAAGTATACCAATACTATTCTCTGCTTTCACGAAAGAAAACAGTGGTTACCATCAGCATGGCTTCAAAATCAATTCCTATAAAAAGGTCACTATGATTAAAGCAGCTTTTTGATTCTTTCTTACAAGTATTAACGCTGTCAACATTATCGGTATACTCAGTCAAGAAAAAACAAAGGGTGATTACAATATTCGTGTAAATATTTCTAAACCTATATTAGAGATATCAAGGAAAATTTCAAAGATGAACAATGACTAGCTATGGAAAAGAGGACCTGGAGAATGCCACACCATCTAATGAGCTCCTTGCCAACCCCATAAACGAGATCAATATTATCAGCTAAAGAATGAGAGTATCCTCCTGCAGTGTGTCAATATAGAAGTTCAGAGGTTAAGAGTTTTGATTCACTTGAGGGTCATGTGACAGAGAAAACCATGTACATTGTGGTAATGGCTTCACATGTTTATGGCATACCTTGCAACAGAATTCCCCAAAATAGAAGCTTTAATGTCCTTAAGGTTATCTTATTAACTGCATCCTTGATCTTGAGAATTTTCTGTAAATTTGAGACCAAGGGTTTTATCAGAGACATCTGACTTGTATTATAATAGCTGGGAAAGCCAGAAAACAAATGGAAATTAATAAGTTGTAAATATGGTTTGTCTAAAACCACAATTAGAGAAAAGAATATATATACCTTGAGAGCCAGGGCAATTGCAACCCCTGTAATGAAACTGAGAAAGAGATGAAACTATGACAGAGCAGAGGACTACTCTGCTGTGGAGAAGGAACTAAAAGCAAGACGAGAGAAAATAAATTTTTCTGATGAAAACTTTTTCTTCATTAAACATGAACCAAAGTATATATACAAGGTATACATGGTTAACACCTGTTAACATAAAGAGACAAGTGTTATTAACCAACCATGCACTAAGACACCTCATAACACTGCTGTAGAACACTTAATGACCAGTACAGTAAAGCAAAATACATAGTAAAACAAAATGATAAAGTCACAATGCATGCTTTAACTCTAACACTCCTCCTTAAAGCCTGCATTGACAATACTCAGCTTTGCTTTCAAATCTTCAAACCTGGATATAGGCAGAGTCTTTGTCAAAATATCAGCAAGTTGATTAACTGAGGAGCAATATCCAAGAATAATCTCTCCACTATTCTCAGCTTCTCTTATAGCATGGAACTTTACCTTAATGTGCTTAGTTTTCCCATGAAACACCGGATTCTTGGTGATAGCAATTGCAGACTTACTATCAATGAAGATTTTTGTTGGAGTTGTTTGCACAAAGGTTAAGTCCCTTAAAATTTTTCTTAGCCAGACAGCTTGGTTTGTTGCAGCATTGGCAGCTATGTACTCAGCTTCTGCTGATGATTGTGCAACCACTGCTTGTTTATGTGAATTCCAAGAAAAAACTCCATTACCTAAAGAGAAAATATATCCAAATGTGCTTTTGGAGTCTTCAACACTCCCTGCCCAGTCACTATCTGAATATCTAGCCAAGCTGATCTCATTTGTTCTTTTAAAGTGCAGACCATGATCAATGCTGCCCTTTAAGTATCTAAGAACACGTTTGGCAGCTGCAAAGTGAATAGCTGAAGGCTCTTTCATAAATCAGGACAATAGACTCACAGAATACATTAACTCAGGTCGAGTGGAACACACATAAAGCAAGCTTCCAATGAGACTTCTGTAACTAGTAGCATCTTGGAGCTTAGAACCATCATCTGCAGTAAGCTTTTGATTCACAACCAGCGGTGTTGACACAGATTTGCAATCACTCATATGAAACTTACTCAGGATGTTGTTGATGTAATTTCCCTGAGATACAAAAATACCTTTGTTGGTTTGGCATATTTGCATTCCAAGGAAATAGTTCATCAGGCCAAGATCTGACATTTTAAATTTGTTCTCCATTTGAGACTTGAATTCATTAATTGCTGCAGTGTCACAGCTAGTGATCATCAGATCATCAACATAAGAGAGACAATTACCTGAGCTTGATTTTGATGCTTAAGCACATATAGAGTGGCTTCATTAGAGCTCCTTTCAAATCCAAGATTCACCAAGTAAGAGTCAATCTTACTGTTCCAAGCTCGAGGAGCTTGTCTCAGGCCATACAAGGCCTTATGTAACTTATATACTCTATCAGAATCAGATTCGATCTTGAATCCTTCAGGTTGCTCAACATAAATCTCCTCCTGCAATATACCATTTAAAAAGGCTGATTTCACATCAAAATGATATACCCTCCATCCAAGTGCAGCTGAAATAGCTAACAGCAACCGAATGGTTTCATATCTGGCCACAGGAGCAAAGGTATGTAGAAAATCAATACCAGGTATTTGAGAGTACCCTTTGGCAACTAACCTTGCCTTATACTTGTTCAATGTACCATCTGAATTAAACTTCTTTTTGAAGATCCATATAACTCCAACCACATGTTGATTCTCAGGTCTAGCAACCAATGACCAAGTATTGTTCTGATTAATCATATTGATTTCTTCTTGCATTGCAGTCCTCCATTCCTCAGACTTAGCTGTTGCTTGATAACTATCTGGTTCAGTTGTGGCCATTAAGCTTCTATGATAAATGTCATCAAGATCTCTTGTGCCTCTGACTGCAAAGTGTTCATCATCATCATTATCTATGCCAACATACTGATCTGCTGCATCTGCATCAATGAATTCTTGAAATTCAATTCTGAATGGTGACTCTCCTGTGTTTGCTTCATTTTCATTCCAGCTCCATTTAGTTTCTTCATCAAAAATGACATTTCTAGATACAATAACTTTCTTTGATTTTACTAGATAAACTCTGTATCCCTTTGACTGCTCACTGTAACCAATAAACACTCCAGCTTCTGATCTATAATCAAGCTTATCTCTGATGTTCTCAGGTATTTGATGATAGCACAAGCTTCCAAATATTCTGAGATGATCAACTGCAGGTTTTCTACTATACCAAGCTTCGTAAGAAGTCAAAGCTGTTAAAGCCTTTGTTGGTAATCTGTTTAACAGATAAACAGCTGTATCACATGCTTCTGCCCAGAATTTCTTTGGAAGATCTTTCTCAAACAAAAGACATCTTGCCATGTCAAGAATAGATCTATTTTTCCTTTCACTCACCCCATTCTGTTGAGGTGAATAAGGAATTGTAAGCTGATGATGAATGCCCTCTGTTTCAAGAAAATTTTAAACTGTGAAGATGTATACTCCCCACCATTGTCTGACCTGAGACACTTCAATTTGGAACCAGATTCTCTCTCAACTTTGGCTTTGAACTTAACAAACACTTCAAAGACATCAGACTTGGATTTGAGAAAATAAATCCATGTATACCTGCTATAGTCATCAATAAAGATTATGAAATATCTGTTACCTGACAAGGATTGTTGAGTCATCGGCCCTACTACATCTGAATGTACCAGTTCAAGTCCTTTTCTTGCTCTCTTAGAACTGACAGATGGAAAAGGCTTTCTGCTTTGTTTGCCAAATTTGCACACACCACATACAGAAGTTGATTGACTGATTTTAGGTAACTTCTCTACTAATTTTTGAGATTGCAGCAAGCTCATATAATTGTAGCTACAATGTCCTAGCCTTCTGTGCCAAAGTGATAATGAATCTACATTGTTGCTACTGGCTTGCATACACATTTCAGTCAAATTGATATGAAAACATCTATTTTTCATTTGAACATTCATCAATAATTCACCAGAGGGATCATATATGGTACATCCATCATTCTTGAATAAAAGCACATAATTATTTTCCATCATCTGACCTACACTCAGCAAATTCTGAGCTATATCAAGTATCAACAGTACATTATGAACATACCTTAGGCCTACAGCTGTGTTGATCCCTACTGTGCCTTTTCCCACAGCATCAAGATATACACCATTCCCTATTTTTACTTTTGACCTGTGATGAGTATCCAGATCAGTAAATAAGGAAGAATTTGATGTAACATGATTAGAGCTACCACTGTCAAGAAGCCACTTCACATTATCTGAAGAACTGCTTCCTGAAACCATAAACAACTGTTCCTCTGAAACCTCAACATTTTCAATAGCATGAGAGACTTCTTCTTTTACTTCAGGTTTGTTCTTACAAACCTTTTCCACATGGCCTAACTGCTTGCATACATTGCACCTTACACCAGGCCTGTACCAGCAATATGACACAAGATGACTCCTTTTCTTACAATGAGGACAAACTGGAAATCTGGTTCTCCTATTCTGTGCTTTCTTTTCTTGTGAGTTTCCTTTTTGGTTATTTTTAGCATCACTCAAATTCTTCTTTGCTGAAGTATCAGCAGGAGCCTTTCCTTTCATTCGAGCAGAAAAGGCTAAATCAGCTTTGTCAATTCTTCTAGCAGCTTTCCTATGTTCATCAGCCTCAAGAGCACTCACTAAATCAGTGATTGACAGCTCTGAGATATCTTTCACTTGCTCCAAAGAAGAAACTACAGCATCAAATCTCTCTGGTAAGCTGATGAGTACTTTCTCCACAACCTTGGCATCTGTCAAAGACTCTCCCATCAGTCGAATTGATTCACCAGCTTCATCACCATGTCTACAAATTCTTGTACAGACTGACTTTCCTTCATTCTTAGCATTTCATATTGTCTCCTAAGGTTCTGCAAACGCATTTGCCTGCTTCTTGTAGATCCCATAAACGCTTCTTCAAGCTTGCTCCAAGCCTGCTTAGCTATTTCACACCCCATAATCCTGCTGAAAATTGACTCTGTAACAGCTGCTTGTATGAAGGAGAGAGCTCCATACTTCTTAGCTACCTCTTCTTCATATTGGTTCAGTTGAGCAAGTGTGGGATTTTCTCTCAAAGGTGGTATTTCAGAATCATTTTCAACAACATTCCAAAGGTTAACACCTTTAAGGAATGATTTCATTTTGACAGCCCAAACAGGGTAGTTAGAACCATCAAAAATTGGTGCATTTTGCTGAATAACAGTTGTAGTTGACATCTTGATGAAGAGTGAACTATGAACAAGTGAGGAAGAAGGTTATAGATGGCTCAAAGATCGATTATATAGCTCTGATACCATGTAATGAAACTGAGAAAGAGATGAAACTATGACAGAGCAGAGGACTACTCTGCTGTGGAGAAGGAACTAAAAGCAAAACGAGAGAAAATAAATTTTTCTGATGAAAACTTTTTCTTCATTAAACATGAACCAAAGTATCTATACAAGGTATAAATGGTTAACACCTGTTAACATAAAGAGACAAGTGTTATTAACCAACCATGCACTAAGACACCTCATAACACACCTCATAACACTGCTGTAGAACACTTAATGACCAGTACAGTAAAGCAAAATACATAGTAAAACAAAATGATAAAGTCACAGCATGCTTTAACTCTAACAACCCCAACACTGAAGAGGAAAAATGGCATCACAAAATCAGCTAACATGCATCCATCCCATGCTGCGTGATCAAGGCCTGGATATGCTATGCCAGCATGCATGGTCTACCAATATCTTCAACTACAAACCCGACACACACTCAAAATCATTTCGAGCATTTGTTTTCAAAAAACTTACTCAGTTTTTATTATTTCTATGCTCTTTTACAAAATGATTCATTTCCTTTTGTTTTTTTTTTAATTTAAGGCACATTGCTAGATTAAAATTAAGTAAATTATGTGAATGTTTCTTACTGGACGTGCAGGGAACTATAATTTATACATGCACAAAACAAATAAGAAGATTTTCTTCTCTTTCTTTTTTTCCTCTATTCAAGTGCATGCATGGATATATAGTTTGAATGTTGTCTTAACAGGCCAGCAGCATCTCCATAGATAAGAAGATTTGCTGCATCAAAGGATAAGATATAGGTAAAGACAATCAGAAGCTAGCATCCTCTAATGCTCTAAAAATAGAAGTAAGGTAATAAGCTGTTAAGCTGTGTTGTAAGGCTTATATAGTCCTAGACTTACTGCTATGGTAAGCCCTCTAAACCCATCCAAGATTGCAGAGGGATTTTTCAGCTGACAAGTTATACTGTACAATATAAGTGGTAGAAGAGTCCTATTGTTTGGCAGACTGCCTAGAGTTAAAATGAGCAGTCTCAAGTTGAGAACAATCTTTCATAATTTTAACAATCATAACTTTTTCTTTAGGTGCAGTTGCAAAGTCCTGGATTTCTGTTGAAAAAGGGTTTGACTGCTGTTCTCATATGATCTCCTGATACATAAAGTTTCGCCTGCAGAAAGTTTCTTTGGAGTTAGTGGTACATATTTTGAATGTGTAATTTGTAGGGGCTTTTCTCTTGTTCTTGCTTTGTATTGTGTTGGAATGTACTTAATTTATTTCTGCTTTTATGATTTCTCTTCTCATTAACCCAACACATTGTTAAAGAAAGCTTAGCCATAGAAATGGAAGCAGTGACCAAAATAAAGTTCAAATTAAACAATTCTAAATTTAACTACTATTAGAAAGCAGGTGAAAATTTGAACAAGCAAGCAAGGTTTACAGAGGGAGAAAGAAAGAAAGAGAAATGTTTAAAAATCTAATGTACAATTTGTAAATCAAGTATTACACATTATCTAGTCCTTCGTGTATTCTGTAGCAATTATGACTCTTATAGCTTCCAATATATACCCAATTTGTGCAAGATGCCTGAAAGGACTCCGTAGAAAGCAATTTCTGCAAATATTACGTACAGAAGGGTCCCTAGCCTCTCCGAGTGCCAAACATTTATGAAGACATGTTTTTGGATCCAATAGACCTGAGCATAGGATTTATTTAGAAAAAATTCCATTAGCTGATACTGCAAGAAGCTAAGATTGTCAAAATGTTTAACCTTAACATGATGGAAGTACTTACAAGGGTGTTGTTGCTGGACTCATAATACCATCCATTTACAAATGCTGCAAGGATGCCTTGTGCACCCAGCACATATACCAGCATTGCATTCATTCCTATCCATTCCAGGAACAAAAATGGTGTCCTGAATCCCCATACATCAATCTGTCGATTTATTTCACAAGGGAACACAGACAAAGAGAACGTGTTTCAGTTATCATTAGCATTAGCCTTAGGAATATTGACTAGCTGAAGAGTGTGAAATTATTTTACCAGGACGTAGAATGCAGAGAAAACAATTCCTGCTGCAGCGGCTGTGAAACACACATAGCTGAAACTGTAAAGCTGCTTGTTGATGGGAATAGCTGTAAATTTGCACACGAGCAACATGTGTTAATTTCATCTTGCATTGTTCCGAAGGAAATTGTATCTATCATAGGATTCAAATGTGTTATTCCAGGAGTCTCACCGTCTGTAAAATGAAGAATAATGGCTACAATAAGTAAGCCCAACGCCATCGAGACCCATTGCTTGAGCCTCTCAAAGTGACCCTACAAAGACCGATTTCATTTTTATTTCCCTTCTTGAGGCTGATTGGCAACCACAATTCATGATACATTTAGTTTCGCATGTTTCTAACCTTGAAATGAATTAAAACATGTCCATAATGGATCCCAATGGTACCGGAGAGGATAGCCAAAATTGAACTAAGAAAGAACAGCAACCAATCAAATCACTGGCTTCTGGGTATGTATGGATTACTTAGAATGAGAAGTTTTGGTTAATCAACAAACCTTAGTAAGCCTTCTGGTTCAAATGGAGCACGGCACCAGCTTGGGGCATTTTCACGGAAAGGACCAGAACCTGGAGAACTAAGAGTGCAAGCCTACAATTTTGTTGGAACAAAGTAAAATTGATGGTAAGCAGTGATGACTTTGCTAATCTAAAGGCAAATGAAGCTCAGAAATGTCCTGACCACCCTGATCTGGACTGACCTTTAGGCGTTGCCAGACAGGACTTGAGTAGAGATGATTAATGCCCCAAACCTCTCGATCCACATAACCAACAGCATTGCAAGCAGGTCCTAGGTGTCCTCTCATCCCACATTTGACCTTAAAATTGCAGAAAAAGCAAAATAAACTGAGTCATTAGTTTTAGTTTTGGGGAAACTAGATTCTGATCAATTTTATGCATGGGGCATTTGAGCTATAATTCACAGTACCGTGTATCTCGTTGCTTCATCGTCATTGTCTACCACAAAACTCCAATCTGGGACGTATAGTGAATATGTTGTGATCATGTAAATGACAAAAGCAACGAATCCTCCAATCCTAGATTTTCAATAGGTAAAAATGGTTGTAACTTTAGGTGAACCGTTGAAGCAAGGATACTAATACAACTTTGTTAGAATAGAAGTATAGAACTTATGGTTCTTTACCATTGCCAGCGGTATGCAGTAAAAATTGATAAATGTCCAGGTTCCAAAACTGTTGGTCTGCGCTTTCTAGTCAGAGTCTCTATCATGGCTACAATGAAGTAAACCAATGCTATTCTCTGCTTGCAAGCAAGAAATTCATGATTAGCCAATACATCAATTTCGAAGACAAACTTTAGTGTATAAATCTGTTCATTTTGGATGTGTGCAATCACCATTAAATTGTTGACATGAAGACAATTATAGGCCAAAGAAAAGACTGAAAATCTCTGCTAAGGATCAGGTGCTATTACCTGGAGGATGCCACACCATCGGATTTGTTTCATGTCAACTCCGTAGGCAAGATCAGCAGGCGCATGGGAGTATCCACCTGCAGATCAGCAATTGCAATATTCACTAAGCATTGATTCCTGTCCAAGTGTCAAGCCACTTATCATTCTAGGTGCATCTACCTTTAAGTATTTAAGCATGCATATCAATGAAGGCTACTGCTATATATTTATTAAAATTAGGCATTGCCAACTTCTTTGAGTTGGCTAGTTTAATCCCATAAATCCTTCAAAACTTAGGAGGAGACTCCATTTTAAATGGTCTAGTCCAAAGATATAAAAACATATTATATTAACACAGGGGGAATTAGAAGCTAAAATGGCATAGCCCTTGGCAAGGCTGGCATGGCATCAAATGATAATGATTGGGATATTTGGGTAATGAAGCCTACCTTGCAACAAAACTCCCCAAAATAGAAGCTTTAGGGTTCTTAAGCTTATCTTCTTAATTGCATCCTTGATCTTTGGAACTTTCTGCAACAGGGGAGACAAAATTTATGAGAAATGACAACACATGTATTTAATTATTAGACTAGAAAGGACAGCACATGCATTTTATTATTAGATTAAATAATTAAAGTGCAAATTATGATATTTCTTTTTTGAAAGAAGAACAATTTGATTTTATATTTTTTAAATAAAAAAATTATATACTAATTAATGAGTCGTATGCAAATTATGATCACTTTTTGATAGAAAAGTAAAAATTGTTTAGGCATATGTGTATTGCCTATTAATATGGATAAATATTGTGCATATTTTTTTATAGGTGTCCAATATTTGGTTGGTATTAAGCAGCTTATAATTTGATTCTGTTGTTCTAATGGTAAGAAACAAATCGAACAAAAAAATACAAAATTTTACTTAAAAATATATATTTTTTTTTATAATTGAGGGAGGGAGATTCAAACTCTGCTTTTTAGGCAATGGAATAATACATCAATTAATAAGTTAAATGCTCAGGTATTGCTTAAAAATATTTTATTTTAAAAATTTGAGTAAATTACATAAAATCCCTTGAGTTTTGATCATAATTATACTCAATGACATTAAATTGAAAAACTTACATTTTGTCTCGAAAATCACATTTTACATTTACAAAATAGTATAATAATCGGAGTTCTACAACGACACCTGTTGAAATAATGACATGGCATCATGCCCTTATTTAATGGGAAAGCACAAAATGTTAGGATTAACAAATGTATTGTGTTATATGATTTTTTATTGGAGATGAATATAATTGATAAAGTTTTTATAAAAATTTATACCAATTATTATTAATAACTTGAATTTAAACTTTTTAGAATCATATGATTTATATTTGAAAACTTGCTAAATCAATAATGCTTGAAGTCCTTACATGTAATGACATGTAAACACCAAATAAGATTCGAAAAAAAAAAAAGAAATTAAAATTTAATAAAAATAATAATAATCGGTTGGTGTGGATCAAATTTTAATTACGTTTGGTTAAAATATTAAAATTACTTATTTGATTCTATTGGATTCTTGATTCATAGTATAAAATAGAAATTATTTTCTTTTTACATTTCGGTGAATAAATTAGAGATAATATAAAAAATAAAAAATCTTTAATTTTTTAGAAAACGGAGAAATCAAATCAATCTGAACCGAATTGGAATCATTTGAACTCGGCTCAGGATTACGACCTATTTGGGTCGGCTTCGGAGAAATCAAAATATTGCACATCAACCGAAAGTTCTTCCAAAACTGGATTGAATCAAACTGTATGCAACCCTAGCACTAATTGTTTGATAGAATTCTTAGGGAAAACTGACATCACTCCCATTGCCTCAACCATATCTGAATATATTTTTGGGTTTCTTGAGGAAGAATTCTAAGCCCCATTTCTCAAAATTGGGTGTTGTTCATTTATGCACACCTGGTGTTGGAGAAATTCCCACTTTTTTGAAAGATGCACATGCACTGTCCCCTTTGTCGACCCAAGTATTGTAGAACTGACAGTAGGACATATGGACCGACTTGCCGGACCGAAAGGGAAGAACATGATAATCCAAACCCAGATGAACATAAGAAAGGCATCAGATTTGTTACCTTGAGAGCTAGGGCTATTGCCACCCCGACAATGAAGAGAAAAAATGGCATCACAAAGTCAGCCAGCGTGCAGCCATTCCATGGTGAGTGATCAATCCTCGGATATGCACCCCCAGCATCATCTACTAATATCATCAGCTACAAGGTAATACAAAAAATTATCATTTAGTTTTTAAATAGCAATCACTTCATAAATTTACGCATATATATTATTCATTTCGAATTTATTATCTTTTCTTAAACTTTGGGTTCGAGTCTTAGTGCACTCACCACGACGGTGAGCCCTCTAAATGCATCCAAGGTGGCAATCCTCTTGGTCTTTTGCTTGACTAGTGGTTGCTCCTCCAAGTTTTGTTGTTCAACTTGAGTGGTAGCAACCCTCTCTTCTTTATCATTTCCAATGCGATCTGCTGCTCCATCTTCCTCTTTCTCCACCTTTCCATCACGCTTATCTTTACGTTCTTGGTCAGGAGCACCTTCTTCATGAGCTAGCCCTTCTTCCATCTTTCCAGGATCCGCCATAACTTCTAGCTATTCCTCTCTTTGCCAAACTTTGAGGTTAAGAGAAAGACAAGGCTGGAGGATGATAGCAATAGTGAGAGGCAAACATAGGCAAGTTTATAATCATAGGGGCCGGCAATGGTTGGCGCCTAAAAAGAACAGTGGGGCCTGTAAAGGTACATCAGACAAACGGATGAAGATGGTTCGGACCCGACCAATCAAAGGACAGGTCATTGCCGTTTAAGACGCGAAACAAGTCCTCATATTCCGTGCTAGGTGGTAAGTAACTGTCACAACATCTGGAAAACTGAGATGCAAAAAATAAAATTAGTGGACTAATAACCAAGGCTTTTTATCTCATTCTTTGCACAACAATTCAACAGTCAACTCCCCTGTTTTGTCCCCTTAAGATCGGTTTAGTCTTAGCTGTTTCCCCTGTTGTTTGATTGGAATCATCATACGAGAAAAATGTTTTAATTAACCATTGAGAGGGAAGAAATTAAAGATAATAAAATTTTGGCATTTGAAGGTAGTCTTAGCTGTTTCTTTTGGTGTTTGTTTGTAAATATCACCTGGAGAATATTATTTTGTCTACTGAGGGAAGAAAGAATAGTTTGAGTCTTTGAGATATATTTAATTGACAGAATGAACTTTTAATTTGTATCAACTCACAAGCATACTCTTCACTAAATCATCTGGTAAGTTTAGTCTCATGTAATTAGTTATGAAACTTTTTATTATTATGACATCACCATAATTGTAACTAAGGAGATATCTATGTATCAATCTTAGCATAAGTATTACTTTTGATAAGTAAATGACATTTATTTTATTAATTTAATTATTTTTAGTTGAATTTAGCATGTATCTAGATCCCCTTCCCTACGCAATCGGAGTCTTAAAGTCAGTGTATGTCTAAATCGGACTGCAACATATGTTTAAAAATTAGCTTGTTATTGAATGGAACTTATCTATCAGTGAATAAGTCCAACTGAGAATATTAATTTGATGATCAAAGAGAAAAGCAACGAAGTTGCCTTTTGAGAGTGCGTTCTATTTGATGACACAAATTTGTTGGAATCACAAGAAAAAGGCTTATTGTGATGTTTTTGTATTAATTCAACTAATCAAACTTGTAATAGAATATTAAGAAAATTAAATATTCAGTGGATATAATAAGAAACCAAATCTTTATATATATGGTAGGTCTCTTTCTTGACCTTGAACCATAGTGAAGACTGGAGTGATATCAGAGAAAATATACATTGAAGCCGGCATTCAAATGCATATGCTGGATTTTTCTTTTTCTATGATCCAATTGAATAGAAAGCATGGTTGTCTAATTTGTTCATTTGAATACTTTATGATTGATGCATAGCCTGCTTAAATTGCAGAATGAGTTAAGAAGGATTTACCCATAGCAGAAAGTTTATGGCAAAAAAAAGATTGCAATAAAGTATTTAACTTAATTGGGCTTTGTTTGGTCTCGATTTGGGCTAAGATGACACTGAAATGAGGTTATCATTTCAACGGTAAAAATGAAAAGCTTGTTGGGCTTCCCAAACCATAGCAAGTAATTATTACAGTCTTGGATAATCCATCAAAAGATTACTGACTAGTAGCACAGTTAGATTATCTAATTACATATAGCAATTCGATTATAAATTAACTGCAATAATTGAGATGCTTTAGATATATTTGACTGAAACGACAAGAATCTGACTTGCCTTGATAGCTTCTTAATGTAAACAAATCAAGTATACAAATGGTTGGTGATGGAGGTCACTTGTGTCCGAGGGGAAGAAAAACAGATTTCTATGACTTTGATGTGTACAGATAGTTTTCAATGGCGCTGACCCACAAGATTAAACAAGAGTTTGATTCTCTTGAAACATAAAATTCAAGGATGTTCATCCAATTAGTACGAGACAAAGATCTAAGACAAATTTAGTTCTAAGTGACTTAATCTCGGAAATATGCCAAAGCTGTTTCATTTATGTCTTACATGTAGACTCTAATCGCCGGCTGCCAAAGCTCAGTGGTGGAGACTGCTCAAACTGAAGTAAGAAAATGGTCCTAACAGAAAAAACTGGTGGCGGCAGTTGGAGGGAGATGAAGAGCTTCTTCTTGGCTGTACTTTCCAGCAGATTGTTCATGGCTTTTGCTACAATAATTATTATGTCTGCCAATGGCTCGGGATACATGTTTGGTCTATATTCCAATGACATTAAAACAACATTGGGGTATGATCAAACAACCCTCAATTTGTTAAGTTTCTTCAAGGACTTGGGTGGTAATCGTGGAATCCTGTCAGGGCTCATCTATGAAGTTGTGCCACCATGGGTGGTTCTTTCCATGGGTTCAGTATTGAATTTCTTTGGCTATTTCATGATATGGCTATCAGTCACAAGCCGCACAGCCAAGCCCCAAGTATGGCAGATGTGTTTATATATGTGGATAGCTGCGAATTCACAATCATTTCCGAACACAGGTGCACTGGTCACATGTGTTAAGAACTTTCCTGGAAGCAGAGGCTGTGTCTTGGGCCTCCTGAAGGGGTTTATTGGTTTAAGTGGTGCAATCATGACTCAGTACTACCATGCATTTTATAGGGATGATTCAAAGGCTCTAATCTTGCTGCTTGCTTGGCTTCCAACCATTGTTCCCTTGATTTTTCTTCGAACAATTCGGATTATGAAAGTCATTCGGATGGTGAGAGAGCTCAAAATTTTCCACAGATTCCTCTACATTGCTCTTGGACTTGCTGGATTTATCATGGTCATGATTATCTTGCAAAACAGACTCAGCTTTAACAGAACTGAGTATATTGGAAGTGCTTCTGTTGTTCTTATTTTACTACTTCTCCCACTTGTTATTGTAATTAAAGAGGATTTTAATGTTTCGACGAGCAAAACACAAGCTTCGAATACTCATTCCCAATTGAATGTTGTGATTGAAAATCCTCCTGCAGTTCCAGCAAAGCCAGCAGAAGCAACAAAGGAGGCGTTTAATTGTATTAAAAAGATGTTCAAGCCACCCGACAGAGGGGAGCACTACACCATTCTCCAAGCAATTTTCAGCATTGACATGCTAATTCTCTTTATTGCAACAGCTTGTGGCACCGGTGGAGCATTAACAGTTATTGACAATCTGGGTCAACTTGGTAAATCATTGGGCTATCCGACTCATAGCATATCTGCATTTTTATCACTAGTGAGCATATGGAATTTCCTTGGACGGGTCCTGGCAGGTTATTTATCTGAAATTGTCCTGACAAAGTACAACTTCCCCCGTCCCCTGATGCTCACTTTCGTGATTCTTTTGTCTTGTGTTGGCCATCTTTTGATTGCCTTTGCAGTTCCCAATTCTCTTTATTTTGCTTCAGTGATGACAGGATTTTGCCTAGGAGCCCAATTGCCCCTACTGTGTGCCATTATATCTGAACTATTTGGTCTTAAACACTACTCCACAATGTACAATGTTGGGTCAGTTTCTAGCCCAGTCGGATCGTACATTTTCAATGTGAGAGTGGCTGGTCATTTGTATGATAAGGAAGCTGTGAAGCAAACGGAAGCTCTAGGACGTACTAGGAAACCTGGACAGGACTTGAGCTGCAGTGGGGCAAAATGTTACAGATTGGCTTTTCTAATCATCACTGCTGCTACCTTGTTCGGGAGTATTGTTTCATTGATTTTGGTGTTTCGGACAAGAACATTTTACAAAGGTGATATCTTCAAGAAGTTCAAAGAGGAAGTGGTGGAGTCCCAAGCAGGTGTGGCTCCAACAGGAAATGGTGGTCTTTCATTAAGGGAAATGGAAGACAATGCTATTGTCACCGTCCCAGAAAAAACAGCCCTTTCTGATGGGTAATAAAGAACTCAATTTCATTTAGTCTATACTTGAATCAGTTAAGCCAAAAAAAAAAAAGACCATACAAATTTGGATTTTGATGTTTCCCTCTTCATGTTTATGAATTACCAATGTTTAATGTTTCTTTTTTTTGGGTCTGATTCACTTCGTGCTATTGATACCTAGCCTAGATAAAACCAGGTTGACATTTTTTTTTTAAAATTCATGTGTTCAGGAACAGAGGATAACCACCTCTGTGGAGCTTACAAAAGGATTTTGCACTGTTTTACACTAGTTGAGTAAAACAGTTCAAAATCTTCTTACAAAGTTCACTCCTAGAGTTGCTATACCCAAACAAGAAAATCCCTATCCCCTGCACATCAAAATCACAAGAGTGCACATCAACGCTTTCCTGAACACATGAAATCCCAACCAGCTGATTATAACCCAGAAAATTCCAGCCCACAACCTGTACATACTCACACAAGACACAAAATGATCCACCAACCAGCTGCTACAAAAGAAAAACAAAAAGTTCCAGCCCTTAACCTGCACATACAATCAGAAGCCATCACAGCCATAAAGCAAAAGACCAATACAAGAATCAAAAGGCTACAGAAGGATCCACAACCCATCGACTTATTCCAGCACTCGTATAAGGTTCTCATTGCGTTGAATTTCCGGTGTCGCTAGAATTGCATGAATAATTAATAGACACTAAAACAAACTTATATGTTTACATAGAAATCCTAAGTATTGGAAAGATACTGGGACGCATCTAACAAGGCCTGTCAGGGTGTCGTGCAGTCTTATTATTTTCGATGCTAATTAGGATCAATTTTGTCATCTACAAGCATTTGAACTACTCGGCTCATGGATGGTCTTGCGTGTCTGTCGGCTTCTGTACACTTTATAGCCACCTCCAGCAGATTTTCCAATTTATTTCTGTCATAATCGTAGCCAATGGCAGGGTCTATGAGCTCTACTACCCAAGACGTTGTTGCAGCAGCTCCATTTTTCTTCCCTTTAACCCATTCTTCTAAACTCTGCTGCCATACCTCTCCACTGGTTTTAACGGCAGGGACACCTATTGCTGGGCTCCTCCCTGTTAACATCTCCAGGAGGACAATTCCATAGCTATAGATGTCTACTTTGGAGGTGATGGGCAGATTGTAAACCCACTCAGGCGCCATGTAACCTCTTGTTCCTCTAACTTTGGAAAAGCTTGAACTTTTAAGACTGTTTCTACTGAACAGTTTGGATAGGCCAAAATCTGCTACTTTAGGATTGTAGTTAGAATCCAGCAGTATGTTTTGAGGCTTGACATCACAGTGCAGAACCCATTCTAAGCATTCTTCATGCAAATAAGCCAGACCTTTTGCTGTGCCTACCGCGATTTGGAACCTCTTCTTCCAATCAAGTGAATCGGACATGAGGTTCTTTGCCAATGATCCATTTTCCATGTACTCATAGACCAGAAGCCTATGTTTACCCTCTGCGCAGTATCCCCACATCTCAATTAAGTTCATATGGTTAAGCCTCCCTATGGCGCTTATTTCTGCAAGAAATTCCTCTTCTCCTTGATTAGCTTCAATATTGAGTCGCTTAATTGCTGCAACACGTTGATCAGACAAAACTCCCTTGTAAACCACACCACCTCCCCCTCGTCCAATCTCTTCACTGAATCCCCGTGTTGCCTTTTTCAACTCATCATAGGAGAATTTTTTGAATCCAGTTGCAACAAGAAGGTAGCCGTACGTTGCCGCATCAGAACTTTGCTGGGTTTTATACAAGAAACAGAACACCAGAATGATGCAGATCATCTCAATCAATCCAATTACAGAAGCACACCAAATCAAAATCTTTAATGATCCATATCCAGTTTCCTTTTGATAAGCTCTTTCTAGCTGTTTTGTCTGCTTGCTCGAGCAATTTAATTTGAATTCCTCAACAGGTTTGTCGTAAGTGAATGATTTTGGGAATTTCAGATACAAGGTTCCATTGTAGCTAGAGTAACGATGTCCATTCCGCAATTCCCTTTTTGGATAACAGCGATAAGCACCATCCTCTGGGAAATATCTGTATTGAAAGGCTATACAACACGAATCCAAGCAAGCCTTGGCACACTCCTTTAAGGTATAATTACGGAGAATATCGTAATAGTAGCCAAAAAAGTTAACATGACGGAGTTTGACAAACTCGATATCATGATTGCTGCAAGAAAGGTCAAATTCTGGTTCGCATCCATCTGTCCAGTCCGCCTGGTTTATCATTTTGAACCCCGGCGGGCAAGAGCACTTTGGGCCTGAACTTGGATCGTAGCTACATATACTATTTGGTCCACAGGCTCCGTGTATTCTACAGGGATTAGACATAACTTGCCATGTGACAGACCATGCCCCTTTTTGATCTTCAAGTGTGTATAGTCTAAGGTTACCATCAAAATCAAGCTTCAATCTTCTCCATGGTCCTCGACCAAAATCAGTTGACCAGAACTCCACTTTGTCAGAAGATGTAAAATAACCTTGAGAGTCAAACACTGCTATTCTGCTGTCATTGTATCTTGTTCTTCCTTGTTGGTAGTCCAGGAGGGTTGAATCCGGCCAGTAGATGCTAGATGTTTCAGGACCATCCAAGACAAGACGAAGAACGTTATCGTAGTCATATATCAGCTTGTAGTAACCTGAAGAATAGTTAGTTTGGCTTCGTGCTGATACAAGACTTTTGTACCTGGTGAGTGGTTGGTTAGGGAGAAGAGTATCCGTTGGTGAATCAAAGCTCTGCCAAAGAGTAACATTCTCTGGAGTTTGGAGAACAAGATTACCTGAATCAAGGAGCTTTAACTCTGACCAGGACTCTGAATCTCTGTTGTCGCTCGTCCAAATTATGACTTCTCCCGCATCAGTTAAGATAACATTACCAGTTTTCAGTATGGAGAGCTTTGAGCGCCTCCCATTAACAGGAGTATCCCGGTTTGCCATCCAAACTGTGGTGTGGCTACCATCATGGCAAGGCTTGCTGAACCAGATGGCGAAGCAATAAGCGTTATGGCCAACGAGGTAAAAACCAGCGGAGAATACGCCCCTTGTCGAGATCAAAACGTCATCTGGATTCTCCACGGACAAAGACGAGCCTTGCCTTAGAGTAGGAACAGCTGATGATGAAAACTGAATAGAAGGGAAAAGAAATAAAATGAGAACCAGAAATGGAAAATACTTGGCCATGAATTTCTTGGCTGCAAGTATGCGCACAACATTCCTCTACCTACTTACACAATTTGCATAGGCACAATTTCAACTATTAATTACTATTCTACGCCTTGCGAATGGCAGGGTATAATTTCGTCGTTGACTATTTGACTTGGCCCAACTCTAGCACTAACGGTAGAAAGCTGTGTGGGAATAGGAAGCTAAGGGCCCTTGCCCCTCGTTGATTGATTTTAACTGTGGATTTTCACTTTTTTCAAGTGTCAAGTGTCAATTCATGAATTGTGAGATCTCGCTGTTTTTTGGATTTTTATTCTTGGCACTGACGCAAATATTATGTACTCTGCTTACTATTATGAGTGGCAATAACTTATTTAATCGATGTTCATCAAAAGAAGAGGCTTTTTGTCTTTTGAACTAAAATTACTTGAATCTTTTACAAATTTTTAAAGTTCGATTAATCGTGTTTTTTCAGTTTTATTTAAAAAAATCAAATAGTTTCATAAAAAAGTTTCAAAGTTTTAAAATAGTAAATAGTGTGACACATATTTTAGCGATTGAGCAAAAAATTGACAATCTTAATCTCAGTGAATTAAGAGATAAAAACAAACTTTTTTTTTTCAATATTATCAAATTTATTTAATTAAATATATTTAATAATGTATGTATATATACATATATATATATATATTAAAAATAATATTTAATATGTATTTATAATCTTACTTGTTCAATATGATATGAGGCACTTTAAGAAACAAAATGAAGGGAGAAAATATGCCTTGCCCTGCCATCAAAATTAATACGATTGAATTGCCTAATGACGAATACCGTGTTTCATTGTTTGTCGGCAGAGCAAGAAACGTGCCTATGTGGCTGAAGTTTTACCATGCAAAAGCACGAATAAAAGCTGCATGCTATCCTCTTGCTTAACGTGCACAATTTCAAAGTCTTCGTGGGCCATTAATCAATGCAGTGCAAAACTAAGACGCCCCAACACATCTCACAAAAGGCAAGCTCATTTGACTCTTACATGATATAGCAGTCAAAAGGAAGACATTCATAATCAAAGGCTTGTTTTGACTCTTTCGATATTTAAAATAACTACAAAGAGAGTCTTTTTAATAATAAAAATTATAAAAATAAAATTTTAAAATAAAATAGATGATGAGTTTTTTATACATAATTTAATCGTTTATATTAAAAAATACATTATTAACCTTTTCAATAGAGACTCAATAATTAATGAATGTGAATCCAATAAACGTCGAGCATAATTTTTTTAAAAGATTATATTAAGTCTTTCTTTTCTTGATCTTTTTTATTTACGTGTTATATAAAATTATTTTTTATTATAAATATTTTGATTGTTAGTTAAGTTTAACATATTAATTTTAAAAATTTTTAATCCTTATTTCTTTACATTTTTTGTCCCACAACAAAAGTTAGTTAGTTTCACTCCTGCTAGTTTCACTCCTGTTAAAAATAAAGGTTTTATCAACGAAATTTCTATTGGTAAAAGTTTCTAGTCCATCAGTAATTTAATTTATCAACAATATTTTTCATTGATAATCAGTCGAAAATACCTTTGTTGGTAATCAATTTCTATCAATAACAAAAAATTTCATCAGTAAATTTATTGATAGAATTTTCCATCGACGATTTTGTCTATAAAATTGCCGATCTATTGACCGGAAGAGTAGTTGGTGATACAAAAAATCTATCGGTAAGTTAGGTTGGTAAAAACACCAATGAAAAAAATTCCGTCGACAAATTCGTAGGCAATTTACCTATGAAAATAGTGACTATATATTCCATAGGTAATAATTTAATAAGTAAGGTGAAAGGAAGATGATCGTACTTTACTATTTCATTTAATAAGTAACATTGAACTTGGATTGTTTTTCAATGGAGAGATTTTTTTTAATAGGCAATTATGGTGTTTAACCCACCCCATATTTAAAATCATGTTTGATCTCTTGAAAAAGTAATAATGATAATTGTTATCAAGTTAATTTTAAATGAAAAACAATTATAATCGTAATATGGCAATTATCAAGGCACAAACTTATCTAGTGTTAAAGCGGAATGATCCTGGTCTATTATGGCTTGGCAAGTCCTCCCTTGAAACATGTATTGCTTACTAGTTTTAGAAACGTGCAAATATGTGTGAGAATTATACGGTGAGAGACAATGGTGAAGAAAATGCATAAGCATTAAATTTTGCGTTGTGTTCTTCATATTGTAATGATTTGAGAAAAAAAAATTGTAAAGAAATAAATTGGTTTGGAAATGTGAGCTCTCAAATTTTACAAGTCAATGGTGTGTTTTTATTTCTTTTAATATTTTATTTTGAGTAAAATATTCTTACTCTCAAACTTTTAATCATAATTTCACTCAAATTCATTAATTTTTGAAATGAACAGTTCGTCCCAAAAGTATAAACATTATTAATAAAAAATATGAAAAGATTAAAATGTCTTTTTTTCTTTTTTTCTTTCCCTACTTTCTTTTTCTTTCNCAATGTGGTTGGCCTTTGCCGACCAACCACCTCACGGCAAGTGCTCCCCAAGGGAAGGGGGCTCCAGATCGATGCTCTCTTGATTTTTTTTTTGTAAGTTATATAATAGTAATTTTTAAAATTAATAAAAAATAAAATTATTTTTTTAATATTATCATGTTATTAAATTAACAAAAATATTAATAATTAATTAATTACTAAATTTATGTGATTAACGGAAGATATTTTTTTAAAATAAAATATTAATTTTAAAAACTAATGAATCCATCTAAAATTTTGATTAAAATTTAAAAAGTTTAAAATTCTTTGATTTTTTTTTCTTGGTAACCTTTTTGTTTTGAATACAGGCTTCTCCTGGAAACATTATTAATTCTAACCCATGGCAAAAATAGGGGTATTTGCCCATCGGGCCTAATTTACCAGGAGGCGGAGAGGCTCAAAAATGATACAAGCCTCATTACCCCTCAGAAGACTCGGGGACTTTTAAGCAACAGACAGAGACATTGAAAAACCAGACAGAGACATCTGAAATTGTCTTGGGAAAGTACAACTAGGTTGATACGTCGGTAGCAGAATATTTTAAATTGCAGCATTGGAATGTAAATGTTTTATAGGATGAGTAAAAACATACCTCAAATAAACCCAACCCACTTGGGAGGCCTGCTTAGTGAGTTAAATTCACTGTTCCACGGCCTACTGTATTTATGAATTATTTTATTTTTCCCCACTAGACTAAGTGGAGTTGAAAGCTAAATGCCATTGCAAATCCATTAATGGCCTCAATGATGGATTTCCGGGTGCCATGAACTTTCTGAGGCCCGAGTCATTGTTGGCTTTAGTCGGCACTAACTATCAATCGACACACCAGAGTGGGGCGCCAAAGGAGCCAAAATATAATCATAACTCTGACAGTGAAAGTGACTTGGTAAGAAATGGTAAATCCTGAACATGAGTCAATAAAAGTTGGCTCATTCTTGGGTAAAAAGAGTGTCAACAAATAGTAATAATACTGTCGGGGTAGTTGGAGATGCATAAAAATTTGTGTGGCCTATGGTTTCCCCGCGTTATATACTGGGTCTTCATCTGATTATTGTACTGATATTGTATCCCCTTATCTTTTCCTTCTTAGAAACGGCACCCTCCATTCTTAGCCACAGTATTGTTAGTCAACTCTGCTATCCTACGTGAAATTTATTATCCTCTAAAGTTTAAATCGCCTTAACCTCATAAAAAAGCCATAAATATGTGCTTTTCTAATCTTCCAAACTAGTAGCTACCCTGCCTAAACTGTGTTTTAGCAGTGCGAAATCGTTGGCAAAACGTGAAAGCAAGACAAAAAAAAAAAGATGATGGTGGCGGATCATGTCAGTGGCGGTGGTTGTGGCTGGAGAGAGATGCAGAGCTACGGGTTGAACCTGATTATTGGACGTTGGTTCATGGTCTTTGCTTCACTGCTTATCATGTCCGTGTCTGGTGCAGCATATATGTTTGGTCTATATTCAAATGTTATTAAAACATCTATGGGTATGATCAAACTACTCTCAATCTGCTAAGCTTTTCCAAGGACTTGGGTGCAAACGTTGGGGTCCTATCAGGGCCCATCAACGTGGTAAGGGGCGGAGGGTAATGTAACTAGGGGGGGGGAGGAGGGAGCGGGCAGGGGGGGTGGTGGGGCGCTAATTTTTAAAATTTATTATTATATATATATATATATATATATTAATGGTCTCTTTAAAATTTTTAGAAGTTTTTATTTATTACATATTTTTTAATTGACCCTTTTAAAATTTATGAAATTATTTATTTACTATATATTTTTCATGGTTCTCTCAAAATAATATTTTATTTTAATATTAATATAAATAAAAAATAATAAAATGACCTCATAAACCTTATTTAACTTTACCCTAATTTAAGTTTCTTTACGTCTCTTTCTCTCTCTTTTTTTTTCTCTTTTCTCTTTTTATTTTTCTTTGGTCTTTTCTCTATAACTCACAATTAAAATACATTTTATTTCTTAAAAGATATTTATGAGCTTATGAGATTGGATAAGGAATGATGGAAACCACTCACCATCATTATGTAAAATTAAGAGAAGGTAAAGGTTTCTTTTATCTTCTTCTTTTTATTTATATTATTTAACTGTTTATATATTTAACCATTATATAAAATTGTATATATCATATTTAATTATTTATGTTTTATACATTATAATTTTATATTTAATATTTTAAATTTAAATAGAAATAAAATAAGAATATTGGATGTTGGCTACACATTGACTAGGATCTGTTCTTAGGTTTTTTTATATTAGTAGTTTGATGTGCTTGTCCTTTTTTTTGTTGTTGGGTGTTTTTGTTCTCTTTGAGCAGCCATTATAAGTTTTCGAGTGGTTTAGAAGTCTTTGGTCAATTAGAGGTTGAATAAAAACACTTTTTTTAAAAAAAAATTATAGTTTGATTAAAGTATGAGTAAGTTGAACAAAATTAACAAATTCTTTAAAAAAAAATATACAAATCGTCTAAATGATTCTACACTTGAGTCATTAAGTCTTCATATTTCAATTCATGAACAAAAGTAATATGAATCAAAACATCCTAAGCTCAAATTTGAAAAAATGGATGCTTTTCAGGTAAAATTCAATCTTATAAAATTATTGTACGTCTTTCTTTTCTTATTTTCTTTTGATTTATATGTTATATATAATTATTTTTTATTATAAATCTTTTTATTATTTCTTAAGTTCAACATATTAGATTTAAAATATTTTAATCTTTATACCTTTTTCATCTTTGGCACCCCAATAAAAATTGACTAACTCTGTCC